>NC_084657.1:13172483-13474090 GCF_019802595.1 Syngnathoides biaculeatus
ATTGTTTTCATTATTAAACAAAGCGGGTCGCAACGTAACACGACGACATTAACGGCTAGCGGCGCTTGTGTCACATTGAGCCCAGGCGGTGGTCCCTCGAGTGGTTACGTCGTACACGTTTATGAACATTTAAAGGCTTTTAAAGTTTTTCCTCGCGGGATGAAGCGTGAAAGAGTTCGGAGGCGACCGATGGCACGAGACGGGGGTTGCGGCGGGACTATGTGACGATGTGCGCGGGCGACGGAACCGACACAAACTCTCTGAGGATGTTCTTGGCCGTCTCCAGGTTGTTCCTGGCGATCATCAGCGCCTTCTGGATGTCCTGGATGGAGTAGCCCTGAGACATCAGGCACTCGATCTCGCCGCTCAGGGCCACGCCGGCGGCCGAGGGCGGAGGCGGCGTGTGCGAGGCGGAGGGCCGGAGGGGCTGCTCCTGCGAGACAGAGGGGAGCTCGCGGTTCGGCGGCCGGATCCGCCGGTCTGAGTTGGCGCGGCGCGGGAGGGGTTTGGGGGGGCTTTCGGGGTCCGCGCCGGCTGCGTACAAACCTGCAGTGGCAGGAAAAAAAAAGTTGCAAAAAAAGGCTGCATGAAAAACAGAAGCAAAAGGAGAGCTCCGAGCGTCACGTACCGGCTTCGGCGGCTCCGTCGATGCTGAGCGTGCCGAACGCTTTGGAAGGACCGTTGAAGTCGGCCAGGGCACGCCGGGCGGGCGCCGGTGGGGCCAGAGGGCGGGGGCAGTCGTACTCGTACGCGTCCTCGAAGGAGCCGTCCGTGGACTTGGGCTGGTAGACCACGGAGGAGGAGTGCTGAGGACGTTCTGGAATGCACACAGACACGTAAGAATCCACAATACACATGCAGTTGGACAGGAACATACGAACATGCACACGCAAATATGCAAATTGATCCAACAAAAGTATAAGAATACAAAAATACACAGAAAACAAATGAAATATTTTGTTTTTTTTGCCAGGACAAATGGTTAATCCAAGAAATAGCCTGTTCACGCCATATCTGCCTGGGCCCTTGTAGACATCATTCAAGTACGCACGTGCTTCTATTTGGTGTGTGGATAGCGACCTCGAGTGGCCAAGTCAAATATCTGCACCTCACAAAAGTGCAGTTTCAAAAACTAAACCCATTGAAATGAAGAACATTTTAAAAAAAGATACACACATTTATATAGGGATATAAAAGGTCACTGATGCAAAAGATTCAAAAACACGTCAGGGACAACTGAGCCGCCGGAACAAAACATGCCGCAACGTTTTGGTTGCATCGGTCAGCTGTGACAAGGAAACTGAGCGTTATACCGTGATCGCTGGCCTCTGAAGAGGCAGCCTGGGCCTGGATGTTGCACATGGCCTCGTACACCTGAGGGTCGCCGGAGTCCACGTCCACGCCGCTACAACCGCGACAACAAAATGGTCAACTATTTGGCGATTACATATTTGACATCTTACATTTTAGCAATGTTAAACAACGTATTCAAATCTACAATCACACGTAGCGTCAACAATTGTGAGACTTCTGCTCAGTAAAAATCTAATGGTTGAATTATAGCATAATTCCAGGCCTACAGCGCGCACCTGGTTAGAAGCCTCACCCAGGAAATACCATTTGGTACATGCATACGCTGCAGCTGTGAAGAAAGACGGTACACAAAGAGTTTAATGCTAACGCTAGTGCCGTGGTAACAGGGCCGGTTAAAATAAAAACAAAAAAAAAAAACATACCGGTAAAAATCACTGAGACACTACAAAAAGACGCTAGCGCAGTGCTAACAGGGCCGGAACGGTAAAAGTCACTTCCTCGGCACATATATTCCACCGGTCTCACTCTTACATTTCCGCTTGAGTGCTCCATTTGCGGCCGTAAGGTAAAAAAAAAGAAAAAAACGAAACCCACAAATTAGCCGCAGGCTTGAAAGCGTGTGGAAAAATGTCGCGGCTTATAGGTCGGAAATTACGCTAATCAAATGGCAATTACACCAAAAAAAAAGTCTATTTTGTGTTGGCTAGGGTTTTGACACCATATTGTGGAAACTAAATACTACAAAAATATGGGGGGAAAAAAATGTACAATTCACTGTCAATTCATTTGGATTGACGTGATGTCAACAGGCAATCACCTGACGCCATTGTGGTGGTCTGATTGGTTGGGAGGAGGCGGCGGCGGCACCAAGGAGCCGTTAATGATCCACGCGGCGCCCGATGCTGGCAGGGAGGTGGGACTCATGTAGTCGTTCTCCTCGCTGTCGGTCGGCAACTTTTCCCTGCTGGACACGGCCGACGTCGGCAGCGACCTGAACAAAATGAGTCCGAAAATGAAACATTCCGAGCCTCATCAGTGGAAATATGCAGACTTTATTGTTTAAATTATTATATATTATCATATTAAAAATGTGGCGATAGAGGGACTCGCGTACCTGGCGGCCAGGCAGTAGATGGCATTGGTGGCCGCCTGCGCCTTGTTTGCCTCGGCGCCGCCGCTTTGAGGCGCGGCGGGCAGGGCGGCGGTGGGCGCCTTGCAGACGGGCCGCGGCACCATGTAGTTGGCGGTCCAGGCGGGCGTGTCGGGCGTTGAGGGCAGGGGTCTCCTTTGGAGCCTGGAGTCCGACGCCGCCAGCGAGGGGCGCTCCGGAGGGGGCGGCGGCGGCAGCTCTCGGAGTGCCGGGGGCAGCGGGAGGGGTTTGTCCCGGTGTGTGGGCCCCATCTGTTTGCGGCAAGGAAAGACAAGGGGAGGCTCTTTTTTAAATTTAAACCCGGCTGCACGAAGATTCCGGCCATCTTTTTTTGAGGGGGGCGGAGAAAATTCCAAGAAAAGCTTAATGAGTGGTTCCAGCAGTCCAGATGTTATTTTTTCTCTCTATGAGTGGACAGCGTTTAGTAGACTTAAAGACCTTAGGGCAGGCTCCTTGGACCAGTTGGCTGTGTGAGCTGGAGGGTCTCTGCTGAAGGAGGTCCAGCCGGGGCGGGACCGGAGGCAGCTGGGACACGGGAGATGGCGGGCGGTCCACCTACGCAGAAGCAAGCGTTTTACAACCAAATACACAAGCAGTGTTCTCTTGCAAACTGCAAAACTACAGTTGCCACACGACAAGATGGTGCCAGAGCGCTACTTTTATCCAAATGAAGCTCCTCACCCTACTTCAACGTAGCTCCTTGGCCCCGAGGTGCCACAAAATGGCACCAAAGCAATATTTTCATTAGAAGACTCATCCCCACGCCAACTAAATGGTAAGTAACGTTTTTGTTTTGTTTTTTACTATGTTGTACATATCGCTTAACATTTAACCAGTCAGACTTAACGGCAACAATCGGATACGTCACGTGAAGTCTACACGGGACTGGGGGGGGGGGATTCAATCCGAATTGAGGATTTGGACTCCCTTTTAAAATCCAGCCATCATCCGTCTCCATTTGCAAATGGCTTGGCTCTCTTTGACGATGTTAACGTTCATGGCCTAGCAAACATGGAGATTAGTAGTTTAACGATTCATTATTTAAATCTATATAATATTTTAGTAATAAAATAAACAATTTCCCCTCCCGCCCCCCATTTTTTGGCACACTCTCACGACTAAAGACGTGGCCCCTGAGCACAAAAACGAGCGTACCTTGCTACAGGCCAGCCTGCTCATGACGAGGTTCTGGTCCTCCAGACGCTCGTCGTCTTCCTCGTCGTTGGTGGTGGCCGCCTCCGCCCGGCTGGCTCCCCCCTGGAAGCCGGCGAAAGCCCCCCCGCTGGCCTTGGGGTGGAAGGGGTCCACCACGATGGGCTCGGTGCCCTTGATCTCACAGCGGCAGAAGGGGCAACCCTGACCCTCCGAATCCTGAAGTCCAACACGTGACAACGCATTTGTAGACAAAAACGGAAGTGCTGTCAATGGCCGCTATGGGCCGCCTCTCACCTGCCAGGCAGTCAGACAGGAAGTACACATCAGGTGTCGACACGGTTCGATCTTGACGTCCTTGTCGTTCTCGGCGCAGATCTTGCACAGCTGGAACGTGGAGCCCATCTCGCAGTATAACTCGTACTGCTCCTACAAGCCAGAGGGAACCCACGTGTTGACCACAGCAGTGTGCGCGGGCGCGGGACGCGTTGATCTATTAGAACCGACCTGCGTGACTTTGATGTGGTCTTGTGGAGACGGTTCACACAGCCCTGTTAGGTCTGGGTTCTGTGCACGACCATCTGGGAATAGGTAGCTGTAGAATACACGCACACAAACGAATCATCAAAAATGACATTTATGGCTTGACATTTGAGTTTAATTCATAACCTAGAAAAACACCCACATCTCAAATCATCTTTCCCCATTAAATTTAATGGAAATGGCATTAATCTGTTCCAGCAATCCCAAAAACAGCAAAAATAAATAAATAAATCCTGCACCATTTGTGTACAAATATTCATTGCTTAACACACCTCTTCGGACCGGACAAAATATAGGTTGGGGAGGTCTGGTTGGTTTACCATAGCGCCGATAACTAACATTTCCAAGATGTTTAGAACGGCACATTGTGAAGAACACGGAAGTGGTTACCACCACATTTACTGATTTTTATTTTTTTATATTAAGGCCTAGAAGAGTTTTAATACAAATATTTACAGCAATTGTGATTTCTATTTGATTGTTTTACATGTATGGCCCAGATGTTATTTTCCAACAAATACACACTGGAAAAATTGCCAACTGCTACCAAAGGAGATCAAGTTTTTATCGGCTTTTGTTTTTTTATGAATAACCCAGTGGTAAATTTTGGTTTCTGGGTTATCAGAGCCCCTCACCGTAGCGGGCCCCCCGTCTGCATTTAAGGGAATTCCGCAATGCAAAGACGTTGCGACAGATGAGCGGCCTTGGAAAGGAGGTGGAAAAATCCCCCGGCTTTAGCAGCCGCTATAAAAGGGTCTACTGTTCTCCGTGCTTGCAGTTTACAGTCGTCTCGCTTGTTTACATATTTTGTGTCGGATTAGGTCAAATGGAAAACGCCAGGGTTGAGCTAATTACTTGCATCTCCCATCCCGTGTTTTGACGCATGCTGTCCCATTTGATGTCTTGCGCTTGTTTACGGGACGACGGCGGCCCTTTCGAATCTTAGGTATGCAAAGGTAAAGCCGACTTGACTCACAATCCCTCTCTGTAGCCGTCGATGAGCGCTTGGAACAGAGGCTTGTTATGAGGGATGGTCTGCAGGATGTTGCCGTCTGCCGTCACGTAGCCGATGGCCCACTGGCCCAGTCGCGTGCAGCTCAGCCTGAAGATGTAGCTGAGGAAGAGGAAGCAGCGCATCATTGTCATATTTTTGCTCCTCAAATTTAATATACATTACAAGAGGACATAAAATTTTGGGGCGAAATTCCAAGATCAAGCTAAAATGCAATCTAACCTAATATATAATCTAATGCTTACCTGCCAGGCTTGTGGATGAACCTGTGCAAACGAGCCTTGACCTCGTCGTACGTGAGGAAGGCCATGTACCCCGGGTGTGTGACAGCCAGACTGTTCCAGTTCCTCAACAGAGATGACCATGGCTACACAAACGCAAAAAAAAAAAAAAAAAATCAACGGAACGTGTTTTTGGAGACACTGAGAAATCAGGCAGTACGGCAACATCGACACCGACACGTGCCGATACCACCAGTCAGTCATCTTAAACACTTGTTGCCATTTAAGACCATCTTTAACACAATGCGGTACAGCTCCACACTTCCCACATAGCAGCCTCATTACTGTCAAACCAACGGACACTTCAATGGGCTTTGAGGAGCCCATTTACTAAATTACTTATTGCAACCTTGCATCTCATAATACTGTACAGATGTAGCTCATAAAATTAGAGCTGTGTACAGTACTTTTCAAAGGGTGTTTATATTTTTTTCACCAGGAGTTATATTCGCGCAAAGATCATTTTACTATTGCTGCAGTGTCTCAGTGATTTTTACTGGCGTTTTTTTGGTTTTTTTTAATCGACCCTGTTATCCCGGCGTTAGCGTGGCACTACCGTTAGCGTTAGTGCGGCGTTAGCGTTACCGCAGCGGGTCTAGCGTTAGTGTGGTGCTACCGTTAGCGTGGGGCTACCATTAGCATTAGTGTTAGCATGGCGGTAGCGTTACCGCAGTGAAAGGGCCAGTTTAAAAAAAAAAAAAACATACCGGTGTGTCGGTCTGAGCGCTCCCCCATGCTGAAAAGTCTCCTTGTGATGAATGCCCATCAGTTAGTTACTAACAGGGGAACTCTGGGTACGTAGCAGACACTTACTGGGAAATTTCCCCGGTCTCACAGTTCCTCTTCTTCTACATAGAGAGAGCTAACTACGTTATAACCTAACCCAACCTTAAAACAAAAAGTGATTAAAAAAAAAAAAAAGATAGATATATGTACGTTCGCTGTGTTCATCTTTGTGAGACATCCATAGCGAATATGAACATTCGGCGACAAGTTGAACCATGGATGGGTATGTTTCAGAATCACCAAAAGTTTACAAACTATACACGCATGCGCATTACTCACAAAGAGACTTTGCAGCACGGGAGCGCTGAGACCGTCACACCGGTAAAAAGTCTCTGTGTGCCGTCTTTGTGAATATGTCATGTTTCAATGTGGGCACTTGCGGCTTACACACGGCTGCGGCGTATGTATGTACCAAATGGTATTTCCTTTACAAATGTACTAGGTGAGGCTTATGACAAGGTGCGCTCTGTAGGCCGGGAATTACGGTACATCCTGGCAGACCTGGAAGAGCCTGGTGAAGATGTCGAACTCAAAGACGGAGATGTAATCGTTGCACGTGAGGTCAATGGTGGACTTGAGCGCCATGGCCTCCAGGCCCGAGCTAATGGGGTGGAACTCGTGCAGTGCCTGGCGGAACGTCCTCCACGGGACGATGGTCCTGGCGGAGCAGGCACGAGCCGTGGTCAGAAACCTCAACAACGCGGCAGGCCGTGTCGTCCGCCCCTCGCAAACTCACTTATCCCCGAAGGAGCGCCTCCAAAACTCAGCGGCGTCGGCCTTGGTGATGCGGAAGTTGTCGCCCTGGAATAGCCCGTTTGGGAAGATGGCTTTGAGCTCGGCCAGCATGTGGCTGAAGATGAGCGACAGCTTGGTGAGGTTTCGCCTGAGGGGGGAGGAAAGCAGACAAATGTGACAACATGCGATGGACCCCTCAAAACTGAGAGTGGAAGTCGTAGGACAACAACACAAATCACGTGACCTCACGAGGAGGAAGGAGACTTTCGCTTTGTAATCACTTTTAGAACAAATAGGGAAGTCGATGTGTCCGTCGGAGATCTTTATCCTAGAACGGCCACTCGGCCCGCTGCTGCTGCTCGGTGCATTGCGACACTGACGGAAAATCCGAGGTCGCATATTGCTTTTTATTTTGAGCATCACTCAAAGCGCAATATGGCTGAATCAGCCAGTATCGGTCAGCAAAAAAAAAAAAAAAAAAGCAAGTAACATTGAGAGACTATTTATGGCATCGGCAGTCATCTATACAGATTCTGTGGAAATTGGGAAATATAAATTTATAGTCGGCACAAGCAATTATTCATCAGGATGGCTGTAAAGTATCTTTAAGCCACTGAGAACGAGTGTGTGCTAACTTCATTTTGGTCGTTTTTAAGTGAAGCACGGGAATAAATTGAGAAAAGGCGTATTTTTCAGATGAATACTGGTTTATAATAAAAAGGTCCATATGTGGTTATTAAAACTTAGGCACCCCTTGATCATGGAACAAATTCAAATTCTATAGCATTATTTCTTACGGAAAAAATATATCCAATAACCAACTTGTTTACAACAGCTACTCAGAAGTCATCACTGTCAGCACTGAGCTAAAACTGGAATATGCAAATATCTGACAAAATTGTACATCCTCCAAGTTTTTTTTTTTTTTTTTTTAAATACAGCCTTGATTTGCATGTCCATAACAGTTTCTTTGTAACGGAGTCACCATGGTGGCAAACAGACTTAAAATGGGGTCAGGAGAGTGGTGGCAAATAGGCGAACCTCTGACGACAGCCATTTTGTTTTATTTATGTTAGCAGAAATGAAAAGACGTACTGTACACGTGCGTTATTCGCGGTTTTACGGCGATGGAAAACAGATGACGCTCACCTGGGCTGCGAGTTCTCTTCGTACATCCTCTCCTTGGCCTCCTTGAAGAGGCTCATGGTCTGCTTGGTCTTGTTGGTCAGGTTGTCCATGACCACGCGGAAGTACTCGTTCTCCCCCAGCATGTCCATGCGGTTTTCGTAGCGCGACAGGATGGTGCGCAGGTGCTGGTAAGTGTCGGGCAGCAGGTCCAGGATGTAAGGCGGGCTGTTCTTCAGCGCCACCTTGGGGTTCTGGCACAAGCGCACCACCTGGAGCAACATAGAAGCGGAGGACAACGTCAACGGGCGTATAAGTATGAAATCACGATGCACAAATTGTTTGATTCTTTACATTTTATTAAATAGTGTTATGACTATGACTGTCTATTTAGTACCTTGTGGGGTTGGAACAGATTAATGACAAGTCCATTCATTTCAATGGGACAGCTGGTTTCAGCTAGGAGTGTTTTGTGTGCGATTATGGAACAGATTAAACTCGTAGAGCAAAACACACTATGATATTTTGCAGCAATTTGTAAATTAAGAGTGTCTTGTATTAAAAAAAAAAAATGAAATCCATCACATGCTTTTTATGGATCATGATCTGCAGCTTTTCAAAAGTAGGTCATCTGGAGATTAAAACTGTGACCAAAACTTTTAATTAGTTCACTTTACTGTATGGTCTCTGAGGAAATTACGTACAGGTTTGTAAAGGTCACCACACTAAAGCCTTTATTAATGCTACAAGATATGTTTTAAATAACATTTTCCAATCTGCAAAAGACAGGTTAACCACTTTATAAGAAAAATTGAGCTCTGACGCTCAGAACCGTGAAGCAGACTTACGACACGCTACATTGACGTGCTGCTGACATCAACATCTCTTACTTGGTGAAACTAATTTGTACATGTAATTGATTTGTAACTAACTTTATCAATGCCGTTATACCAGATGACAACCCAGATACTTTGCTGTGCCGCAATAACGATTAATTTCATAGGCCTGATAGCATTTTTAACTTAATGAGACAAAAGAAGATACCGATGTGCTGATTAAAAGAAAAAAAAAAGTTTTTTTTTCCCCCACTGTGTAGATCCTGAGTCATCCAGATCATGGTATTCTGTAAAGGTTAAATTGAGGCAACAGGACACTTCTTCTTTGTTGAAATTGCCGTTTTCCCAAAACATTACCCAAAAAAAAAAAAAAAAGAATCACTTGTGCAATAATGCTGACAATTTGCTGGTCTATAGTTATCATCTCGCTTTTCCTCTTTGAAATCAACAGCATCGTTCTGTGGCTGCGTCGATTCCTTATTGCCGGCCATTTTCCGGTATTTCGGGCTTTTTTTTTTTTTTCTAATGGTTCCTCCTCATGCTTTAATTAGAGGTACGCTCATCGAATTGTTAGAATCGAGTATCCGACTGAATATTTAAGTTATTCACTTCAATGTTTCGGATTTTCACCTTTGGGGAAAATGACAGGGCTCGTACTTCGACAGACTCCCGCTGAGAAATTAACCCCAATGAGCCCAAACCTGAAAAAGGGGCGAGATAAATATTGTGTCCATTTTCTTTGCCGCTTATCCTCACAAGGGTTGTGGGAGTGCTGGACCCAATCCTGGGTCAGGCAGGAGGCCTGGGTGTACACCCCCGAACTGGTTGGCAGCCAATCGCAGGGCACATGGAGACAAACAGTTGCACTCACAATCACACCTAGGGGCAATTTAGAGCGTCCGATTAATATTGCATGTTTTTGGGATGTGGGAGGAAACCCACGCAGGGTTGGGGATCAAACCCAGGTCCTCAGAACTGTGAGGCCAACGCTTTACCAACTGAACCACCATGCCGCCGTATATATCATAAATATATATGCGTGTGTATATATATTTTTTTGATGACCTGAATAATGTGGGTGGTACATCGCGTCAAAATTAGATAGATTTTTGGAGGGTTCACCATGAAAAAACAACAACAAAAAGTGTGTGTGTGTGTGAGTGGGGGGGTGGGGGGGGAGGGCGCCAAGACCGCATCATTCCTCTCTTCTTGCACCTGTACTTGGTTTTTAGAATCTGGAATCACCTCATCGCGAGCTCTCGCATGAAAAGCTCACTGAGCTGAGGTTTCACCGGATTTGACGACAACTGGCGTGAGTCCGTATTTCTTTCTACTTTAGAAAGGATTTTTGGTGTGTATGAGGCTTCTTTACACCCTATCGACTCATCACGTCTTTGATTTCAGGATCAGTCCATTTTTAATTTTATTTTTTCACTAAAGCAAAAGGGCAGTGGAAGATCATTTATCATTTGCGATATGATGGGATTCAGCGGCTTCGTGATCACGACGCCGACGCTCATGTTTAAACCCCCCAAAGAACCCGAGGTTACCTTATCCATGAGCTTCCAGCACTTCTCCACCATTTTCTTGTCCACCACGGCGGGTTGGTGGGGCTGCAGGGGCTGCTGGTGGGGCTGAAAGGCGTCCTTCATCAAGCCGATGAGACCCGCGCCCCTCCTCGGATTTCCGGCCATTAATTCGCTCGGTGACCGGGGGTGGAGGGGGGGTGAGGCCGGTTGACAGCCTCGGGATGAATCCTCAATCTTGACTCCCTTTTTTTTTTTTTTCCGACACTTACGCGCACCGCCGACTGCGATGGTTATCGAGCAAGCTGAAGAGGAACAACAACAACAAAAAACACAAAGAAAGGGGAAGAAAAACGGCGCAGTAGAAACGATGTGAAGGCGACGCTGCTAGCTAAACGAGCTACATTGGCGGAAGGACGTAAAAAGCCTCTTCAGCTTGCAAAAACTCGACAAAAAGCACCGCCGTAACGCGGTGTCGGCTGCTTAACGACGGCTCCTCCCGTCGAGTCAAAGCCGCCCCGCGGTGCCAGTCGAGCTAATAATAAACCGGCCCGTGTTAATCCGCCGCCCGGAGCGATCAACAAGCAGGTTGGAGACCAGGAGCGGTTTACAGCTCGCAGCCGACGAAAAGTCAGCCAGCGAAGCCGCTCGGAGCTGACGCGGATGTCCGGCTGACACCTCCAAAATAAAACACGTGTTCGCTTTTTTTTTTATGCAAATACTGTGTGACCTGTTGCGTAGCGGTACTCGGTTCACGAACGGTGGATCAGCTGGTAAAGCGTTGGCCTCACAGTTCCGAGGACCCGGGTTCGATCCCGGCCCCGCCTGTGTGGAGTTTGCATGTTCTCCCCTTCCCTGCGTGGGTTTTCTCCGGGCACTCCGGTTTATTCCCACATCGCCAAAAACATGCAACATTAATTGGACACTATGTGTGATTTTGAGTCCGACTGTTCAGGGTGTGAGCTGCCTCCAGCCCGTTGACAGCTGGGATAGGCTCCAGCCCTCCCCGTGACCATCGTGAGGATAAGCGGCAAAGAAAATGGATGGATGGATGGATAGAAGACAAGAACACAATCTTCAAGAGGGCACGCTCGGTTACGACTGGAGGTAGTGTTAATAAGAGATTAAAGCTGTATGAAATTCTTGTATGTAGTCGAAAAAAAAATAAGACAATATTCCAAAATCACAAATATCGTAAAAATGAAGCAAAACATTCAGGGAAAATACAAAAACATTACATACAAAAGGTACAAATACGTAATACTACCAAAAAAAAAATTCAAAGATAAACCCAAATGTGTTAAAAAAAAGTTGAATGTATTTGGGGGAAATATACAAAATATTTTAATGAAATATTAGCTCAAGACAGCTCCTCTAGAGTTTATCAAGGTTACCATTTTTCATTTGTTTTACATTTCTAACCTTTTTGTTCAAATATTGATTGTAATTATGACATTTTATAAACTAGTTTCCATTCAAAATGTCACTTGAAAAAAATAGTATAATTTGTACCAAACATCAGTGGAGGTGTAATTAAGACATGTTCCATATATAATATTAAGAATGCATATAGAAAAAGTGGAAGATTGGTTGAAAAGTTGCAAAAACAGAAGCGATCACGTTTCAGCGGAGGCAATTCAAATTGCGTTTAATGAGCCAAACGTCACTTTATTGAAAAGAGCTCAACGGTCATGTTAAAAAAGCAACGTGAATTTTGCAGTGCAACCTCCACCCCACTGTAATCGCTTAAATAAATATATTCATTTATTATGAATGCACAAAATAGTCGAACGTCCCAAAAATGAGCTTCTGCACTGAATTTTAAATGATGTTACAGTGCACGTGTAGAGATGTGCCTGTGTTCAGAATTATGCAATCACACGCAGTCGTGTTAAAAGTAAGTCAGCGCGCTACGCCTAACAAAACAAAGTTCGTCGTCGGTCTAAACGGGAGCTCCCCTGAAGCTCGCCGCGATGTCGACCAGCCGAGCTCCGAGCTCGGCGTGCGGCCCGCCGGGGAGAAATTCGGCCGACAGTTCCCTGTAGGTGCTGCAAACCCTCCGTTCCCGCACGTCCTTCCGGAGAATGCCGTGTTTCCAGCGGTGCCGCGCCTCCCCGTACAACGCCACCAAAGACCTGCACGGGAGCGCCACGGCCACGTTCACCTGGCCCGCGAGTCCCAGCTGCGGGAGACCCTGCTCCAGCGACATGGTCAGCGTGGTGCCGGACAGCATGTTGATGGTGACCAGGCGCTCCCCCCACAGCCAGGAGTCGTCCAGGTGAGGGTCAATGGCGGAACCCCGCTGGGGGTGGTAGTCCAGATTGCATTGCTCCACGGGCTGGAAGCCCGCCAGACTTTCCTCCTCTTGCATTCGCAGCACCAGTTTTTTACTCAATGCGGGGAGACCGCTGAAACTGGCGGGGCGCACTTTCTTCTTCTTGAAGTTTACTTTTGGCCCAAAGTCCTGTAATAACAGCATTAAATGTTCAGTTGTTATTACAGTGTTATTACAGTGGTGGGGCAACTCGGTGGAGCAGGTGTTAAAAGCGTTGGCCTCACAGTTCTGAGGACCTGGGTTCAATCCCTGTGTGGAGTTTGCATGTTCTCCCTGTGCCTGCGTGGGTTTTCGCCTGGCACTCCGGTTTACCCCCACATAAAAAAAAAAAAGCAACATTAATTCGACACTCTAAATTGCCCCTAGGTGTGATTGTGAGTGCTGCTGTTTCTCTCTATGTGCCCTGCGATTGGCTGGCAACCAGTTTAGGGTGTACCCCGCCTCCTGCCCGTTGACAGCTGGGATATGCTCCAGCACTCCCCGCAACCCTCGTGAGGATAAGCGGTGAAGAAAATGGATGGATGGATAATTGGACGCTCTAAATTGCCCCTCGATTTGATTGTGAGTGCGACTGTTTGTCTCTATGTGCCCTGCGATTGGCTGGCAAACAGTTTAGGGCGTACCCCTCCTCCTGCCTGACCCGGGACTGGCTCCACGACCCTTCTGAGGATAAGCAGCTAAGAAAACGGGTGGATATTACAGTGGTGCCTTGAAAACATGAATGGAATTGTCATGAACCTGCAACCCCCCCCCACCAAAAAAAAAGTTTGGAATGCGTTTTCTTAATACAAAAACATTACTAAATAATTTACACTTTGTAAGAACACAATAACAATAATTACATAATTAAATGAGATTAAAGGGAATGTTTTTGCCACACTTTTTGCTTAAATTCAATGCATATTGTGCTTCTCACGCTAGTCTGCGTGCCTTCGCCACTGGGGGGCAGTATAGGAGAGACTGCACTGAAACTGGAACTGCACGAGAGTGTCTGCTTCACAGAAATATTAGTCATTCTTCGCAGAGAATAAATAATATTTCCCTATGTATACTGCACTAACATTGTTCTACATCTTTGTGTACCTGTTTCTTCCGACCCGACTGGGACAGATTCCAGACGTCCTGGTCCATGCTGCTTATCAGCTCCTTCTCCTCCTCCTCCGATAGGAAGTCCTCCCACAAGAACACGCCGGGAAAGGGGAACGATGCCGGCTCGCCATCTTTGCGCACGGCGAGCTTTGTCTCGGGGTCGTAGAAGAAAAGGTGCCTGATCTATTTCGATGTAGAAATAGTTGTTAAATTGTATTGTTAGACAGGAAAAAAAAAACAGCTTTAATTTAATTTAAAGTGAGCCATTATTCATCGGAGGGAATATGTTCTAGATCCACTTATGATAAGTGAAATTTCACTATCCAGAGTGTGCAAATGGACAGGTTTCCATTACGCCATCTTGTGTGTCACCACCACCCTTAGACCAATCGGATAAATTAAAGACAGAAAAAAAACTCGACGCTTCACCTATCACCTGTGTTCTTTGAACTGTACGACACACAAGATGGCGTTACTGGAAACCTCTCCATAATGATTGTTTATTTTGTGTTTTACTATTCTCCCATTGCCAATAAAAAGTTGAAAAGTCAATCCACAACCGTAACTCTCCTTTCCCACGTGAGGGCATTACAGTAAGCATACTTAAAAAATAACTATTGATATATTCTCTAAATGTTTGATAATAAAGTAGATACAACTACTATTAGCATCATATACTATTTTGTGTTTTTTTTAGGTGATATTTACGTCATTTTTACTTATACCTGATGTCTGTGTTATTTGATTTTAGTATACGTCTTTGAGAGATTAAAGCTAATACATAAAAGTAAGAAACACTTACACGTCAACAGGATACTGCAATTTTTGCGGCGTGTGTGCGTGCGCGAATCCATAATAACACGATATCCAGTTTGCACCGCGAGGGGACCCGTAGGCTCAATATATCACAAGCGACTAAAATGACCGAATGGCAATTCACAAACACAACAAATTACCTTCTCTTCGGCCAAGTGACTTTCTTTTAACTTCTCACACAGAAGACATCGCCGGATACCTTTGCATGCGCAAGAAGCAGCAACACCACCCGGAACCATCATCGTCCCGACCTGCGTCTTCTTCGACTCAATGTTAGAGGGACGCGTCGCCTCAAACATAGATAAATACTGCCATCTTGCGGATAGTTTGGGAAGCTTGTTTTAGCTTCTACCAAGTCATTAAATCACCATTACAAACAAATCAGATTATCCAACATTATTTTGGCGCAGGTTCCAATAAATGGATGCATCCATCATTATATATTCAAAATGCAGAAACGATCCTGTTTAGGGTTGCTGGTTTTTCAATAAAGATCTTAAAACGAAAAAAACACTTCCGTTTTAGAACACGCCCACCGGAATTACGTCTTTGTACCCGGGTAAGTTTCAGTTGTGCGTATTTGTTGCTGAGCTCCATCCATCGTAAGTACATTTTAAAGCTTATATTACCTAATTTAGCTATGTAGTTTCATATCTTTACGCAAATTTAGGCATAATAATATGTATGAAATAGAACTAGTTTAAGTTACGTCCTAAAAATTGACTAACAGTGGTCATGACGAGTTCAGTTTACAGTACAGAATGTACAAAATGGCGAGTTTTCATCCATAAATTTTCAAGTCAATGCGAATGTAGCGTGGGACCGAGTTGTTTTGATCCACGAGGAGCATCTTAAGTAATCACTATCTGTTTGTTCCTATGGAAGAAACATTTAAAGCTCAAAAGATGAGAGTAAAAAGGGGAAAGGAGGGAAAAGAAAGCTCAAATCAGTCGAATATTTGTTCTAGTACACTGGTAGACAAATTAATTCACATTAGGAGGTAAAAAGTCTCCATATGTTGTAGAGATGGGGTAACCAAGATTTGTAGCTCATATTCGTCTCCAGAAGAAGGGGATATTGGTGTACAATTTTTGCATGATACAAATTATAACACTTCGTTTATTAAACAGCTTTTGAGATTTTAAACATGTATACCTTTTTTTTAGGCAATAGACATGATTAAAATGCTAATAAAAATCCAGAGAGTTTTCATGCTCAGGAGTATGTCTTATAGATTTAAATAAAAACAAATAAATAGCTCCCCGAAGTTTTCCACGTTGAGTAGTTTTTCAAAATGTCAACAAAACTGAAATTTTATTCTTATTTTCAGTATAAAGTTCAAACAAAAATCAAAAAGTCCAGGAAGATCCCTGGGTCAGAAGTATTTTTAAAAATAATTATCTGAAAATTTAAATAAATTGTTCTTTTAAGCTTACCCAGTTTTAGGCAAGCAAGCATACATTGACGTTAAAAAAAAAAGATATACCTTACATCAAATTGCCATATATCGGTCAAAGACACCAGACCCATCTCTACATTAACTTATACATGTCGCTGAAACCTTTGATATTATTCTGTGTAGGTCAAATTGGGATTTGGGTATTTGGGCGTGGTTGCGACTAGTTCATCACACCTCCAACCAGGCGACTGTTCTTTCTTCGACTTGACCTCGTCTTTTACTGAAAGTGCTTCACATGCGTTTCCCCAGAGAAACAATGAAGAAGATAACTGAGAAGGTTCTACTAGAGAAAGGTTCTCCAAAAACCAAAAGACTCGAGGAGATCAAGTCATTAAAGTAAGCATGTTATAGGATTTATTTACAACTTTTTCCCCCGCCGGTTCCTCGCGACACCAAAGCAAACTTGAGCTCCTTTGCAGTCTTTCCAAGCTCGGACTGAAATCGACAGACTTGCCGGTCAAGCTGCTGTCCCGCCTCCGGTCCCTGGAACGCTGGGATCTGTCTGGGAACAGACTGCAAGAGTTCCCCAAAAATTTGGAGCTACCTAAGCTCATCTTCCTTGACCTCAGCGACAACCAGATGGAGGACGTCGACTCGATTGCGGCTTTATGCAGCCTGGAGGAGGTCAAGATGGAGGACAACCTTTATATCACCGTAAGGGGGAAAAGAACAGGTTTATGGAATGCTAACTTAGGTGAAAAACTATTGAAATAGTATTATATAATAACAATAATATATAAGTAACATTGAGGGAATGTAGCAGCATCCTAAGAGGTAGTTGAAAGTTTTGGTAATTTATTATTTTTCAGTATTGTATTTCTAATGTTTTTAAATATTGTATTATTTGTTTTGTTCATTTATTATTACTTGTACTTGTTACTTATTTTTAAAAAAATATATATTTTTAAATAGGAGACAGGAAATGAAGCTTTCTGAAATGTATAATTTCATTGTTTTAGTCACTGTCGTGTTTTCTTCCGCAGGTAAGTGACAGTTACAAGCTAATGACGCTGCTGGATAATTTGCGCAGTTACAACGGCAAACACATCACTACCACGGCCAATCACGTGCGCTTTGTGTTCACAAAGAACCTGCGCACCAGGGTACAGAAACATGGCGTCTCTCTAGCGTGTTTCCGGTCGAAGATGTCCCCTGACAATCTGTCTCGTAGATCATTGCCTTGTGGGAGAGGAACTACAGCCTCCCGGATCCTCTCACAATGGATAAAATGGCTGCCCTGGAAGAGGACTTTGTTGATGCGGCGCGGAGGCAGGTGAAGTACGGACCCAGTTCGCTCAGCGACTTCACCAAATGGAAGGTAGTGAAAAATGGCTGTGCGATTTTTCTCATATTTACTGTCTCTAGCACCTTCTTTTCACTCCCTCTGATGATTTTAAGCGTAGTGGTGACATTGGTAATTTAGACATTTTCACTCAGGGGTGTAGTCACTTTTGTTGTGAGCGATGTGGACATAAATACTGTGATTTATGTTGAGGAGTAAATCAATAAATAAAGTAAATCGTCTTTGTTCTCCAAGCTTTACAGTTATGTGTTATAACCGGATCATGGCACAATATTTTTTGCAGCTCATCCGGCAGGAACTGTAACGTCAAGTTTTCCATCGTGTGTCTTTCAGGTTGGGATCCTGGCTCGGGAGTACCTGCGCTCTCTGACGGAACCAAAGGAGGATTTGTCAAACAAAACCACCGTAAGCCAAATACACGGTGATCGCTCCACGAGATCTTCAGTTTCCAGTGTTGAAAGCGACTCGGTAAGAACTAGTTTACGTAGCGGCGTGAGTCATGCAGCACAAAAGGCTTCGCCCAGTTGCCGCCGTTGTTACTGTTTTTCATTGGATTTATACGTATGTTTTAAAAGTGTCTTTCGCAGAAATATTTATTCGTATTGTGACTTAGAGTACTAACACATCAGTGACACGTAAGAGTACAAACCACGGGCAGGCACGCTCAATTATTTTTCCACAAATATTTATGATATGTGTTGGGAAATCATTTGTCCCGTACTTGTGTTCATGCTCCGGAGATTATGTTTTAAGTCAGACAAGCTTTATATATTCATTTAATGACAATGTGATAGTAATAAATTTCAAAAATGGACTTGAATTAATGTGCCGCAAAAAAGGGTTTTACAAGAGATTAATTAACATGAAGGAAAGACGATTTTCTTTGATGAACTGAACGCTGTTGAAACGCAATTGGAAGTTTGGTGTATTCAACTGGGGTAGTTAGTCAAGAACAGATCCAGTTTCAACTAACCTGCCATAGAGAGCATAAATTGTTTTACATGTCGGAACAATGTGAAGCTCTGCAAACTGGTGCTAAACTGCAGTTAGGGGACAAAAATAATGCTACGCTGTGCGCAAAGTTTGCAACACTGCTCTAATGTCAGTATGCTTCATAAAACTGCAAAGCTGATGCTGTCAAATGCTGATGGCTTCACACCTGTTCAAATGACAACTGAAACAAAATAGACAAAAGGAAGTATAAAGTGACTTTTGGGACACGCAGCATTTATGACACATTTGGCTCCCGTGTTGTGTTAGTGGAGGTTTGTGATAGATTCTGGTGGGTGAGTTCCAACCTGCATAGAAATTTGAGTAAAGTCGCTCTTGTAGAAACGGAACTCCACGATAAAGTAGGGCCCGTGTGTAAAAGTTTGCACTAAAATCATCAGACCCTGCATTCATGCTGTGTGCTCATCATCCAGGAGGTCCTCACCCCCGTGAAAAGGAAGCAAGCGCCGGCATTGAGAGACAGCGACTTGCAGCTATCTCCTCGCAAAATGGCGCGATCCGAACCTGCGGTGTCCTCTTCGGCCGAGGGCAGCGCCGGGAAAATCAAACTCCGTCCGAAAAGCCGGACAATCACCAGTGGCACCGTTCCTGTGAGCCCCACCGCTGGGGGTCAATGTCTCTCGACATCTACCCGTTCCTCTGCGAAAAAAGAGGCCGCCAGCAAAATTGGGACACCGCCCAGAATAGTGCCAGTGAATGGTGCGAAGAGTGGACGGAAGGAGACGAGTGATGATGTGATGAAGAGCATCAACAAGACACAGGTATACAAGCGCTAAACTCATTTCGATTTGTTTGGCTTCTAATGGCTCTCTGCATGTGTCAAGGAATTTTCAGCACAGTGGTGGTGGTATGACTTATGAACCGAAGCACTCATACCTGAAATCATCCTATGCCACTGAAATGAGTGGAAATGGCAGTCTGTTTCAGCTCCACAAAAAAATAAACAAAATTAGTTTTTAGTAACTAAAATAATACTCTACAATCTTATACTTTGTAAAAAAACAAAAAAAAAAACAATCAAAAAGAAATTGTATAATTCAATGTAAAAAAAAGTTTTGTGCATCTTGATTTCATGGTTTAGTTCACATTGGCGATGTACTACTTTTAGTGAATGCGCCCATTGGCCACGAGGGGGAGTATTTTACAGAAACTGTACTGCATATGAAGAGGAAAGTCATGACTAAGTGACTCAGTAAGCTGCTATAATTATATTACGGGTATATTGCCAGCTCCAATCAAACCCTAGCCCCTACAGGAAAAGTTAAACATAATAATGATGGTCCATGTTGATTGTTTTGCAGCCGGTGCGTCTGGAGCCTCTTCACGTCTTGCAGTGTCACAGCAAGCAGGACAACCCAGAAGACTTCTCCACTCAACTTTGGTCCTGTGCCTTCCAGCCTCAGCCTGACTCCTCTGGTAGTTGTTTAAGACTCTCGCTTGTCTGATTAGTCATGACCTGTGGTGATGACATTTTTTTTAAATTGCACAGGAAGTCGCTTGGTTGCTACATGCGGTGGAGACTCTTTGTGTGTGATCGACTGTGAGACTGGCGTGGTAATGAAGAAGTATAAAGCGACTGGAGAGGTTTGTCTTGTGACTTGTTCACCTCATTATTGTTTCTCTTTATTACCCCGGCCAAGGAGGAGTTTTTAGGGGGTTCAACTCCTGCTACTGTGCATGAAAAAGCCTGCATCCAAAAAAAACCCAAACATTTTTCTCAGAATAATAAAGTAACTTCTAAAACTGTATATCCCATAAATTTATTTTTAAAATATATTTTCCAATCAACTGTTGAAAAAAAATATTGTCCTGTTTTTGGGCGGTATTATAAAAAAATATTTATATATTTAAAAAACAAATACATTATTTTTAATAGGTGTTTATATTTTTTGTATTCATCTCATTGTCCAGTAAAAAAGCCTGTAACTTGAAGTATACTGTGTTTTTATATAGAATTTAAAATTTTAAACATTGAAAAAATAAGTTTGGAAATAGACTTGGATGTTGGATGTCAACAGTGCAACATTTTTAGATTATTTTTATTCAGTGTATTTATTTGTATTTATCAAAATATGCATCAGCATCAAAATCTGTAGTTTCAGATTGCACACTGTTTATGCTGATTGTTGAAATTCAACATGGAAAATGATCTAAATTATACACGGTGGGCCAAAAGTAGAGTTATAGTTTCACATTTTTGATATGTACGTTTTGTCCAAGCTATTGATGCCATTGTAACTTGAACGGTTGGCTGTGAATGAGCGAAGTGCGTTTGTTTTTCTATCCAATAAACTATTGGGAGATCTAGGTAATTATACAAACCATAATTCTAAACTGGTATTACTAAACCTATTTTTGCCTACACTGTATGTTATCTTTGTAATTCATGTGTAGCATAGCCCTAGTTCCGATTCTGAATACATATAAAAACCCAGAGGAACTGTTATACAAAGCCCTTAATCTCCTCCAACCCGATAAATAAACATGAATAAGTTTGGTGTTTCTCTTCAAAAGGAATTTTTCTCGCTGGCGTGGTCCACTGTGCAAATGTCCCGAGGGGCCGATGACCCGGTGCAGCCGTGCAGCATCCTGGCGGCGGGCGGGAAGCGAGGCCTGGTCAAGCTGATCCACCCCCGGTGCAACGTGGCCTATGGCGAGTTCCGGGCGAGCCGCAGGGCGTTGTCAGTTCTCTGTTTCAACCACCGCCAGGGCAACTTCCTCTTCAGTAAGCAAACACTGTCACCTCGACAAAATAAAACAACAGTTTCTCCGGCGGGATATTGAAAGAGCCACTGTTCTTGTATCTCTTGCAGCGGGCTGTTACGACAACAAGATAGTCCTGTGGGACATCGGAGGGGTGGACAGCAAGTACAACTTTAAAGTTGTGTAAGTCCTTTAAAAAATATATATTTTTAAGAAGTGTGTTTGACCATATCGGTGTCTCGGTTAACCAGTTAACAGCCAGACCACTGTGCGCTCTCAGTCTGGAATTCCCATGTCACTAATCACGCAAGCCGCTGCCTTTTAAAGCCATACACACTCAAAGTCACTGATACTACAGTAGAACAATGACCCAAAGTGGACAACAACACCTGGACTTCCCATGCATGTGTTTACTACCCAAAATCCATTTTTGTTCAATTCCTTGATGAGATATTATTAGAATACAAAGTTCTAAAAAATATTCAACAGCTGCAGCCCTACAATAGACTCGACACATACCGTAATTTCCGGCCTACAGAGCCCACCTGATCATAAGCCTCACTCAGTACATTTGCAAAGGAAATACCATTTGGTAAATACATAAGCCGCACCTGTATAAAAGCTGCAGGTGCCCATGTTGAAACCCACATTGAAACATGGGATATTTACAAAGAAAGACAGTACACGAAAAGAGTTTTCAAAGTTTTAATACCTTAGCTTAGCTTAACATGGTAACATGAACAGGGCTGTTTTAAAAAAAAAACAACACACAGCCGCGGCAGCTACACAGTAGCAACACGGTAACACAGCACTAACAGGGTTGGTTAAAAAAACATACCGTTAAAACTCACTGAGACATGCCAGTAACACAGCAGCAACATGCTAGCGTGGCGCTAACGCTAGCGCGGCACTAACAATGCCGGTTAAAAAAACATACCGGTAAAAATCACTGAGACACGGCAGCAACACGCTAGCGTGGCGCTAACACGGTTGGTTAAAAAAAAAAAAACATACCGGTAAAATCACTTCCTCAGCACATATATTCCACCGGTCTCATTCTTTCCTTTTCTGCTTGAGTGCCCCTTGTGGCCGGTAGGAAAAAATGCACAAATTAGCCTCATCACTGCATAAACTGCAGGGTTGAAAGCGTGTGAAAAAAGTCACCGTTTATAGGTCCACTACTTAATCTTCTGTCTCTCACTAATAATGGAATTTTTTAAATTTCAAGTCGTATTTGTAGAAGTTTATTGTCCTCATTTGTTGCCTCCAGGCAGCTTCTGGTCTTGGAGAGCA
Source organism: Syngnathoides biaculeatus (assembly GCF_019802595.1). Lineage (NCBI taxonomy): Eukaryota > Metazoa > Chordata > Actinopteri > Syngnathiformes > Syngnathidae > Syngnathoides > Syngnathoides biaculeatus. Next base: position 13,194,953 of record NC_084657.1, read on the forward strand.
GCTCCACCCCACTGCACATCTGCCTTCCGCCCACCAGGCCCGACACGCAGCTTTTGGCGGCATGCGACGACGGCCTGCGCTACTACAACGCGCAGCTCACTGCCAACGGTGCCACCAAGAGGTCGGTGTGAAAAGTTTGACTCTGGCAGTGGTCAGCTCAAACATCATTTAACGCAAGTGTCGACACGGGTTCTGAAGGTCTAAAGAAGCAGAGGTAACCTTTCCGGTTTATGAGAATGAAGACAAAGACCTCAACTACCACACCATTGATGGGCTCCGTTTCCTCACTGATGACATCGTGGGTAAGTGGACGCTCATTAGCCACAGCAACTCTTCATTCAAAAGAGGTGCGCTGGTGCTCTCCCATGGCATGGTGTCAAGAAACTACGTTTAAGTGTGTTGTGGAGTTTCATTTAGACAAATATTGCATTTATAAATCGTTTGCGGCACTGTTAGAGTTTTGCTAATTTCAATTTATTTTAAGTTGATATTTTCAATTGTTTACAACAATAATAACTAAAATAAATAAATAAACAACCAACAAATAATGATCCAATTATTTTGTGAGATAAGAGGAGGAATTAGATATGAGACAGAAGTTAGTGGGCCCACCCGTGTTACAGCTAACGCTAAAGTTGTTGTCGTCACGATCAGCCTCCAAGAACTTCACGCACAGCTGCATCTACCTGTGGAGCTGGAACCGGACACGATCGCAGCAGCCCGACAAGAGCCGCTGCGTACGCGCCATCGTCCTGGCCAAGCTGCGCTGGGCCCGCACGGAGATTCCTTACCTGGCGCTCAACACTTGCCCCGGTAAGCCCCGCAGCCCACCGGGGCCGACGGGAAACAAACTGACACGCATGCCAGTCGTTGAAAATGACAACAAAACAACAAGATAGGGCACAAATATACCTCCTGTCGGCGTGTATTCTTCCGCACGGCTGTGGCTTTTTGTTCATTTTAATTTTTTTACCTGGATTTAAAAAAAAAAAAAAACTTTCGAGATGAATCTTTTCACTCTTCTTTTCTAAGCAATTATAAACATTGCTTCCTCCTGTCTGACTATGTTGGCTCCTCAGTCAATGAATATGTGAGTAGGGTTAGCCGCTTGTTTTACTCATTATCCTCTGAGTCAATTTACATATTTACTTATTACAATTCAGAGACGGTAATATTGTAATGGAATTATCCAGAGGACTGACAAATGAGTGGTAATGCATAATATATGAAATAACTAACCCATCTGCCTTCAGGACGTTCTTACGTCGTTTGTGGCGACAGCGAAGGGAAGGTTTGGACGTACCACATCGCTAACCTCCAGGACAGGTTCCAGGCTGAGAAGCCCATCGGACCCACGGAGGTAAGTGGGTCCGGGTCGTCAGCGTTTAGCCGGAGAAGGGAGGAAAAAAAAAAAAACAACCTCTTCGCAGGTTCTGGCCACCCGTTAACGTGTCGCCCGTTCTGCTCAGGTGCTCCAGTGGCCCGCTCCCGTCCGCGAGGGCCTGGGCCAATTAGAGGGGCCGTCCATCAACTGCTTGGCCACGGACCCCGACCTCCAGTACCTGGTGGCCCTCAGTGACAAGAACATGGTGACGGTGTGGAAGAGGGCGCCCTGAGAAATTGAATACGAACTATTAATACGACTTGTATGATGAAGTGTCCGGCGAGAGTCGACACTCGTCCGTGTACCCAATGTTCTTTGGGTTCCATTCCAAAATTCAAGAGGTCAGTGGTTTCGGAATACGGTGTAACGTGAGCCACTACTACAGTATGCAAACACGCATACCACCTCAGCTATTTTTTTTTTTTTTACTTGTAATCCCAGTATAAGATCCTTTTTGATATACAGTATTTTAATCTTCTAAACTGGCCAGTTGTACTGAAGAAATGGTCACTGTGTGACATTTTTTTCCGATGATTTCATCACTGTACTTTTATTTGAGAGAGTTCCACAGAAACACAGTATTGTGTTGAAAGAGCAAAGTTAACATGACACATTTTAAGTACTGTGATTTATTTTTTTTCTTTAACCTGTATTGCATTTTATGAAAATGTTCTGACACTGCCGGCACGTTGGATCAGCTGGAAGGCATTGGCCTCGCAGTTCTGAGATCCCGGGTTTGATCCGCTTGCGTGGAGTTTGCAATTCGTTTGTAATTTTTTCATTTTTGATCCTACTGGATACTTTTGTTTAGCTCCTGTAGAGGACCTAAATACTAAATACCTAACTACAACATATTTTGAATAAAAGTGAAATTGTCATTGTTTCACGGTTGGCATTATTTTCTTTTTCATCCTTGTAAATGTTAAACTATGGTTCTGGCACAAGGCCATAAAAGGTGGCAGAAATGCCCACAATAATTTTATTCTGGTATATTTTTAAGAAAAAATGTACTGACTAAAATATTAACTGATTAAAATATATATTTACATACAGTAAGGTGTCTGGTCCATAAATATAGGGACATTGGCAAAGTCCTCACCTTCTTGGTGCTAAACATCTGATCTAATTCATAAACTTTCCCAACTTTTAACTCGCAAAAGTTATTCTCATTTGAAAATGGTAGTTGCACAAAGTATTGATGGATTTAAAAAAAATAAATATTAAAGGACTTTGTCACATTTATGTTAATATAATTTAAATCCAGTGTGAGCGTTTCACCCGAATTTTTATCCAGTTTTTTTTTTTGTTTTTAACCTGCAGAGTTTGTGTTCTGTCCAAGTTGGAGGGAAAACAACACTACCATTTTTATATTTGCAGATGCTGATTACAGTCATACATTTCAACGTTTGACCTGTATAAACTGATTAATATTTACCAGCGCTGCTGGCGTTCGCCTCTCAGCTGCGAAATGTTTACCAAGTTTTTCACACGTTTGGGTGAGAATGCGTGGGGACATAAGCTCCGCCCCTGTTGCCCTTTATTGGGCTGCTGATTGGCTCGGCTGTCGTCATGCGTATGGACGTAAGGTCCGCCCCTGATGCCCTGATCGGCCCGTCGATTGGCTCGGCTGTCTCCTGGTGAATCTCTTACCCCCCCCCCCCCCCACTAAATCATTGTGGCAGATGCATTCCTCCTTCCACTAGACCTGGTCGGTTTTGTAACATAAGAGGACGTGCCTTTGTGCACCGTCCTCGACGTGACCCCCTAATGCCGGCCTCGTAACAGGCCGGACCCAATTCCGGGAGAAGGACCGCCCGGGACTCGCGGCGGAGATGCTGAGCGGTGCGGCCAGCCGGGCCAGGCCGAGGCTGGGCAGCCTCTTCCTCGCGCCCGCCACCACAATGGCACCAGCGCTACCCGCAGCTCAACCACCACCGTCGGCGTCCAACGCGGGCGGGCGCCGACTGAGGTCCACGTCCTCCCTCCAGGGCGTCTCCGAACTCGCCCGGGAGCGCTCCAAGACGGTGACATCGTTTTACAACCAGTCGGCCATTGACGTCTCGGCGGAGAAGGTGAGGAGGATGTCGAGTTCAGCGCGGCTGATTGTGACGATAGCTAGCCTGACAGCAATGCTAACGGCTAGCTGGAAGTCAGCTGCGTTCACTGACGGTCATTCTCTTTCATGACTTTCTTCCAAACGTTCCTCTGGAGCCCCTCGAGCTTCATTATGGACGTTTATACCCATCATTAACACGTTTATATCGGTAAACTTCTACTTGTGTAATCAACGAGTAGTGTCATACTTTGGTTAATAATGGCGTCGATATAATCAATGCCTTCTGAAATGGTGGCGGCCGGGGTCACGTTAATATCACGCTCGGCTTTCTCCCTTTAACGACACCGCACTTTTTCAATCAAAAGTTACTTGTTTCGTCACATATTTTTTAAAGAAATGTTTTGTTGTTGTTGACATTCATTTCACTGGTGGTCTAGAATAATTTGCACAGTTGTCGGAGAAACCTCACCGGTCACGTTCATCGTAACCTATTTTTGCTCATGGGCCCTGAACGCAACAGGATGTTTTTCCCTTCTTCCCACGAGGAGTTCTCAGTTTCAATCTTTTGACACACTTTAAGAATAACTCTGTTACAATTATTCTAATTATTTTTTAATATAAATCTTTATCGGAGTGTATTTAACCTGAAAACATTTAATGCGTGCTGCATATTAGTTAAAGCGCTCACTTTATTCAACCGAAAACATGGACGCCAAGATGTCGGCCTAAAGTGTGAAATCACTTACTTTTCGTCTAAATAAAACTCTTAAACTGACGTCAATGGAGTTCTTTGGTACCCAGCTGCTGCAAAAGGTGGCAAAGCACTATTTTTATCCACACGGAATGTCTCAGTTCATTTCATAGGTCATTGACAAACAAAGCGCTACTTTTGTCTAAATCTCACTTCAGCAGACTTTGAAGTACCAAATGAGCTGTCTGAAAAAAAAATAACAAAAGAGTTGTGTGCGTGAATAGGTGCCACAAAATGGTGGAAAAAGCATTGTTTTGTCTAAATGAATTTCTTCAATGTGGTTCAGCATAGTTCCTTGTCACCAAAATGGGGGAAAGTCCAATTTATGGCTAAGTAAATCTCCTCAATTCACTTCAACACCTGTGAATTAAGCAGGAATTTGCCCTCTGAAAAGTATTTTAGTGAAAACATAATGTATGAATTACTGATATAAGTTGACATTTCTTAAGATGTGGCTGTCGTTCCTTGGCACCAACATGGTGGCAAAGTTTATACTTTTGTTTTGGCTAGAACGTAGCAAGAGTGAAGTGAAGATGGCACTGTCCCAAGGAAAGAAATTTTTATTTTTAATCTGCGTTCAGTTGTTTACAAGTCCAGAGCAGTTGTTTTGTTTCGATGTCAGGCGCCCAAGCAGCTCGGGATGCACGTGAGTCCAGAAAAAGAAGACATTTAGGGGAAAAAAAAGGGGAGTTTTTATCTTCCCGCGCTGCTTCCAGATGTGCATAAATCACCAGCAGCATTTTTGTGCAACGTTTTTCTCTCTGTACCATCTGCAGAAAAGAAGCGCAGTGGATAAGACGCGTCTGACGTGGTGTTTTTAACTTGATTATGAATTCACGTGCACGCCTGTGAAGTTGATAGCTTGTACATCCATGTTTCCCCAACCTTCGTGTCCAAAGGGATTATTGACGTCAGAAAATCTCCACCTAAATTTGGCAAAAAGTGTATGCAGAGTTCCTCCATAAATTCCATTCGTCACTTGATGATTCACCTCCATCCATTTTCTTAGCTGCTTATCCTCACAAGGGTCGCGGGGAGTGCTGGCGCCCATCCCAGGGAGGAGGCGGGGTACACCCTGAACCGGTTGCCAGCCGATCGCAGGGCACATCGAGACAAACGGCCACATTCACAATCACGCTTAGGGGCAATTTAGAGCAGGGGTGTCAAACTCATTTTTCACGCGGGCCACATTGTAGTTCAGGTTTCCCTCAGAGGGCCGTTACGGCTGTGAAACAAAAATATTGAATCATCTCATCATGTTTACGTCATTAATTTATGAACTAGTTTTGGAATCAGAAATCAAGGGTAATGTTTTCTTGAACTATTGAACTATTCATGTTTGGTATCACAAAAATGTCCCAACATGATCATTTATGAAACATGACCATTTGAGTTTTTGGTACCGATTTTTACAAGAATCATGGAAATCGACGCTGGGCCACATAAAATCATGCGGCGGGCCGGATCTGGCCCCCGGGCCTTGAGTTTGACACCTGGGATTTAGAGCGTCCAATTAATGTTGTATGTTTTTGGGATGTGGGAGGAAACCGGAGCGCCCACCCGGAGAAAACCCACGCAAGCACGGGGAGAACATGCAAACTCCACACAGGCAGGAACCCGGGTCCTCAGAACTGTGAGGCCAACAATTTACCAGCTGATCCACCGTGCCGCCCATCAAAAACATAAAAAGCAAACTTAGTTTTCCCCATTTTAGTTACATATTTTTCACATAGTGTTTCGTGTTCTGTTTTTCTTTTTTATTTGTAGTTACGTCATCACGTTGTGATTCTAAAAGCTGGGATGTTCGATCCTTTTTTTTTCAGATCGACACTAGTACCAGATACCATTCGCTCCTGTGTACTGAGTGATTAAGATGGCGCTAGAACTTTCGATACATCCAATTTCAATGAACACAATTGCATATCATTATGAACATACTTTTTTCTTTTTCTCTCACATGCACACAATGAGTGACCCTGTGAAACCGCTGAAGTGGAGCGCCAACTACTGGCAAGGAGGACTTGTGGGTTTTTTTTTTTTTTTTTGTCTCCAGTACTAGTGGCTGGTATCAGCAGGCTTCACGTGTAACAGAAACCTCGAAATAAAGCGGGTATTATTATTATTATTATTATTACTCGCCCATCCCTATTTAACGGCGTGTCTGTGTCTTCCAGGCCTCGGTGCGACTCACCTTAGCCACCTTGCTGTACGCTGGCAAGTCTCCGGACGGACACCACATCCTGGTAAGCGCTCGGTCCCGCCCCGGCGGCACCCGCGTCCCGCGCGCCTCCTTTTTGAGCTCTCGGTCCGATTCTCCAGAGCAGCGCAAAGTACCTGCACAAGGAGTTGCCGGTGCGCATCGCCCACCGCATCAAGGGCTTCCGGAGCCTGCCCTTCATCATCGGGTGCAACCCCACCATCCTGCAAGTGGTAAGCAAACGCCCCTCAGTTCTTTCCTTCCTGACCGTGGCAAACAAACTCTGAGGTGTACCTAATGGTATGTCCATTGTGGGGCGAGGGGGCAACCGTGACGGGCACAGCGGCACCATAAAAAGTTGAAGTAGCAGCCCGCAGCGCGAAAGTCGTGGCTGAACTTTGCCTCACTTTATCCGAGCTGCCAAAGGCAGCGTTGCGGGCCCTGGTTGCTAGGCAACCCTCTCAAGCGTTAACTACCAAAAAGAGGCTGCCTGCCACATGTTCTTTTTTTTTTTTTTTTAATTTTTAATCAAGCTTCTTACCAGTAAATGCCATTTTTAATTTTTTTTTTTACTTTTAATAGAATAGATGACTTATAGCTTGCCATTTTCTTCTCATCAAGATGTTGTTACCTCAGCCAAGCACAAAAAGATGGTTTTGTTTTTGTGTGTGTGCGGGGTTACTTTGCTAACATATTTATTCAAGTGTTTACATTATTTATTCAAATTGCTCTCATCAGTGGTGCAGGGGGGAAAAAGGGACCCATTTGTAACATTTTGAATGAAACTATACATAAATGCGTCAAGATATTTGAAACAAAAAAGGTGAACTAAATATATCAATTCAATTTGAAATGAAAACTTGAATGGTTAAAATGGTTATTTCAGCTTTCTGATTGAGCAAATTATGAATATGTTGTTTTTCTGCAAACTTGTATGGAATCAATGTAATTATATATAATACTTTTTAATATGTAAATATTGTATCATTTTAAGTGAACAAATCCTGGTTGCGTACTTTTTTTTTTTTCTTATCACACATTTATAAATATAAAATAACAAAAGTAGATCCACCCATTATTTTTTACTGTGCTTGAGATAATTTAAAAACCACAATTCTGTTCCCTGCTTTTAGTTTCCACTTCTCCAATCTTTTATGCTTTTTTTTTTTTTTTTTAAGTTGTTTTGTTTCCTGTTAAATTCACCCGACGCAGAAAGTCCATGATGGCGAAACTCATTGTTCCAAGTGCCTCACTTTCATGCAGAAACTTGACGACGAGTTCGCGTGTGTGTGAGTTCCAATGTATGAGTCAAGTGTTCTTCTTTTTCTTTCAAGCGGGACACCATCAGGGAACAAACATTTTTTTTTTCCCCTCTCATAAGTAACGTGCTGCCTCTTTTTTTTTTTTCTTTTTTTTTGATGAACTTTCCCCCACATTCTTTCTCGCCCTCATCGCACGAAGCACTCCTCTGTCTCCTCTCGATAAAACATCTTTGTGCGGTCAGCGAGTGACCCACTTAACAGTTGAAGTCGTCAAAGAGCAAACTTGTTCAAGTTTAGCAGCGTGCGAATGACCAGAATTTGTTGAAAATGTCCCGTGAGGCCCACTTGAGAGGCTTCCTGCTTGCAAGTAATGAAGGCTCTTCCCTTTTTTTTTTTTTTTTTTTTCTTCCAGCATGAACTCTATATCAGGGCATACCACATGGTCAGCGACTTTCCTCCTGTGAGTAACACGCGTACACGGACACACACATAAATGTAAACACCCGCAGGGTCAGGTCGAGTTCCTCATCGAGGGTGTTTCAAGGCTTCTTTCTGGGTGCAGTCTTTCACACCAAAGAGCTTAGAAAAGTGCCAGTTCAGGGCCGCAAGACCCGCCTGTGGATTTTCCCCGCAGTCGTATAATTAGATGACGCCTGGCGTCCAGTTTGATGAATTCAGTCGGTACTTGCTGAATTTCCCAGCAGGACCGCGCAGGGCAAGTGAGCTTTGGGTGGTGGTGGCGGTTGTTGCGAAATACCCTCTGAGACGCCCACTGACTCAGATGGTTTTGGCAGCGCACTGTTGTCTATTAAGAAAAGATATTGTACATGGGGGTAAAAAAAAAAAAAAAAAAAACCCAGAAACTAAAATCCTGGCTTTTGCAAGAACTGAAAAAGGGACCCCACGTAGAATCCGTGTTGGGGACCTTCACACAGCGACGTGGGGAAAAGGGGTGAAAAATGATGCCTGTCAAAGGCTGTATAAAAACGGCATTTTGTCGCTCTTCGTCTGAAACATTTGATCTTCCAATTTGGTCTATTTTTTTTTTGTTTGTTTTTTTTTCCCCAATATTTCATTCCACAAATCAAAACAATTTGTTATCATGCAAAGTTCATACACTATAACCCCGAAATGTGTAAAACTGCCGAGTCGGCTTCGTTGTCCTTTTTGATGCTATTGATACAGAACGGCAACGTAGGCAAACAGATTTAAAGTTGTTAGCAGGAAAAAAAGATGATCATACAAAAATAATACGTGTCACGGTAATGTGAGGGTAACGCAACGTGCCCGGTGCAGATCAAGGATCAGGACGTGGAAGCTGGCTTCTGCAAGCTGGTGCAGCAGCTGCTGGACGACCACAAGGACGTGGTCACCATGTTGGCGCAGGGTTTCAGGGAGTGTCGCAAGCACCTCCAAGTAAGACCAATAAACGCCTCTGTATTATTATTATTATTACAATTGATTCACGCCTTCTCTTGTGATTCCAGGACGAGACTATACTCCGCAACTTCCTGGACACCACACTGTGTTCCCGTCTGGGCATCCGAATGTTGGCCACCCACCACCTCGCCCTGCACGAAGACAACGTACGTCCCGCTATCTTTTTGTCCGTCTGTCTGTCCAGCCATCCTCACTACCTCCTTAATTAGCTATGATTGAAAGTTTTCTAAGCTAGACTAGCTACACTACAGATCGAGTCATCTCGATTGACGCATATGTTATATATATAGCTATACATGTTGGGTGGCTAATTAATTTAGCAAGACAGTTTGCATCGCGAGTTAGCCCATCTATCAGTTTAGGAAGTTGATCTTGTTCCTCTATCTTGGGTTTCTACTCGGTTTACATACCGTATTTTCCAGTCTATGTAGCGTCCCCCCAAACCCCCATACGCCGTGGTTTTATTGGTACGTTGTGAAATAAGATATTCATAGAGAGAGACTTTTTGTAAGTGTCTATTCACATACCTTGTTTCCAAACAGTGACTGTAACACGGCAGTAAAACGGCTCAAACGTAACAGAAGTTCATTTTTCGTCCTCCTCCTCCTGTTCACTGAAACCACTAAAGTCGTCATCTTCAGTATCAGAGTTGAAGAGCCTCAGAAAGTCTCGTCGTACATAATTTCAGTCTCTGTCGCTCTCATTTTCGTCTTGAAGTTGTGCTGTTCTCTTGTCGCCTTTTAATCCGTTGGTAAGACGAGAGTCTTTCATGCTAATCCACTGGTAGACGTCAGAAAAGGAAGACCTTCACAACTGGCCAGTTTTGTGAAAGATTTTAATGGTTTAAATTAAAAATATATATTTTGTGTTTGTGCTTACTACGCGTGCTGAAAGTAAAGTCTTATTCTTCTTTTACACATTGTAGGCAGCCCAAACACGAGAGCATGATAGGGAACGGCCATGTTTGAACTATTTGAACGTTTGTTTTGTTGTACTCAAACTCATATCCACCAGCAACAAACAAAAAAAAAACCCAAAACAATATTTTAGCCGCACCATTAAATATGCCGCAGGGCTCCCAGCGGACTAAAAAACTACTACCAGCTTGTTATTTGGAAAATATGGAACTTTGATCAAACTAATTAACCTTTCTATTTAGCTTTTCGTTAGCTGTCCTGCAATTTATCTTCCCTCCATCATCAATTTTCTGTCCGTTCAGGCCGACTTCGTGGGCATCATCTGCAGACGTTTGTCCCCCAAGAAGATTATTGAGAAGTGGGTGGACTTTGCCAGGTGAGCGCCTCCGATTGGTTGTTTGACGCGATCGATTGCCAGAGCGATAAGTGCGTTTGTTTTATTTTGTCACCCGCGGCTGATTACCTCGCACACACAGAGAAACGCACTATTCTGCGGGTTATCGCTCGGGTCGATGCTTTTGTCAGCTTATCACTTTGACTTCGTCACCTCTTGTGTATTTATTTGTAACTATGTACACGTACGTGTGTTTAACCCCGCACCCCCCGTGTGTGTGCGCACGCAGGCGTTTGTGCGAGCATCAGTACGGCAACTCTCCCAGAGTTCGCATCAACGGTCACGTGGCGGCGCGCTTCCCCTTCATCCCGCTGCCGCTCGACTACATCTTGCCCGAGCTGCTCAAGAACGCCATGAGGTACGGGCATGCAAACATTTTGGGAAATTGTCGGGGAAAAAGTCATTTTTCTGGTTCCAATGATCAAACAGATGGCAACAACAACAACAACTACACTGTTTATTTTATTTTGCTATTCAACGGAGAAACACGACATTTGCGGGCTGTTAATTGGCTGCTTTACCGTAAATCCCAGCCGACAGTGCATTTGTAAAAGAAATACCATTTGGTGCATACGTACGCTGCAGCTGTGTAAAAGCCGCAAGTCCCCACATTGAAACACAAGATATTTACAAAGAAGGACGGTACACAGAAAGAGTTTAACACTTGCGTGGCGCTAATGCTAGTGCCAGCGCTGCGCTAAAGCTAACAGGGCCGGTTTAAATAAAACTTACCAGTAAATATCACTGAGGCATGCCAGTAACACAGCAGCAACACGCTAGCCCAGCACTAACAGGGCCGGTAAAAGTCACTTCCTTGGCACATGCAGTGATGAAACGTACAGTGATGAAGCCGAATCGATGTTTCCCATCAAAATGAATGGAAAAAGAAATAATGCGTTCCATGCCCAAGAAAGTAGGATTTTTTTAAAGCTTTTTTTTTTAAGCTTTTCCTGATAATAAACTGCATAGTAGACATACATGTATAGTTTAAATACTTTATATAATAAAATTATTTAAGAAATATATATTTTTTTGTTCAAAACGAATAACAAAAGTGCGCTGGTTGTGCCGTGCGCGTTATGTCATTTCCGTTTTTTTTTTTTTTTTTTTCCCAGGAGCGTTTGAATTGACAATAACAAAACTCATCATGGGTGGGAACTTCTTGCGCCGTGCCCATTGTTATTTCCGAGGGGCATTTGAATTGACAATAACAAAGCGCGTTGTGGGTCCGCTGGTGTGTCCGCGCGCAATATGTTATTGCCGTGTTTTTTCGGGGGCGTTCGAGTACAGATTTTCGTTCGAAGACAGAAGAAAAAAAGATCTCAATTTTCGTTCGAAAACGGGGACATTCAACAATTCACCGGTCTCATTCTTAACTTTTCTACTCGAGAGCCCCCTTGTGGCCGTTTTAAAAATGCACAAATTAGTCGCATCACCGCATAAACCGCAGGGTTGAAAGCCTGCGGGGAAAAAAGTCGCAGCTTGTAGGCCAGAAATGACGGTAGTCCACGTTAAGAAATGCTTGGGCGGTTGGTCAAATGTCTCATGTCGTCAGGGCGACCATGGAAAGCCACTTGGACACGCCCTACAACGTCCCCGACGTGGTGGTCACCATCGCCAACAACGACATGGACTTCGTCATCCGGTCAGTCGCTTTTCGACCACCCTGAGAGCTTTTGAATTTTTTAATTTGGGCTTAATTTTTTGGTGTGGGGCGCGTACAGGATTTCAGACCGCGGCGGCGGCATCCCGCACAGGATCATCGACAAGGTGATGGACTACCACTTCAGCACGGCCGAGGAGAGCGCGCAGGACCCGCGCATGAACAACTTGTTCGACAACATCACCAACAGCGGCAACCATTCTGGACCGATGCACGGGTGACGATCGCACTCGCTAGCTTTTCCCAAATTGCACGGTTCTCCGAACCTTTGATTCAAATCAAAATCGTGGCGAAATAGTTTCAGAACGGGTCTTAAAGATTCCTCGCAAGTGTGTTGAACCTAAAAGTTAAATACAGCTGAAAGGTACCCAGGCAGCAGTTGTTTTGCACACCACTAGGGGGAGTTTTCTCACACTTCAGTGTCAATGAAAGTTTTATGATCGCAACAGTTCTGACATTGAAAAAGATTTTCAAATTTAATTTGGGGAGTAATAATTACAATCAAAATTAATGCGGAGCGGCAGCTTTTATTCATGCATCTTGAAATTGTTTGGAAAAATGACCACAATATTTTAATGCGCATCTTAAAAACCAAACCATTTTCATTGGTCATAAATTTACAAATTTACCGCTTTCACCCCCCCCCCCTAGGAAAAAACTTTGTGCGTGCATCCCTCAAAATTGAAATCCTCCGTCCCCTTAAAATATTTGTGTGGGCGTCTCAAAATACACACATTTTTAAATACAGTATAAAAAAACGCTGCAAATATTTGACTTCAAAATCTTTTTTTTTTTTTTTTTTTTTGGGGGGGGGTTTCAGGTTTGGTTTTGGGCTGCCGACTTCGCGGGCCTACGCCGAGTACCTCGGGGGCTCGCTGTCCATCCAGTCCATGCAGGGCATCGGCACCGACGTCTACCTGCGCCTGCGCCACATCGACGGGAAGGGCGAAAGCTTCCGAGTGTGACTCCGCCCTCGCCTTTGCGGTTCCTGCAACATTTCGTCTTTATTTTTTTCTTTTCTTTTTGCCTTAGAATTATAAGCTATGTTAGCTCTCAAATTGAGGACTTGTTTTTTGGGATTAGTTATCGGTACAAAACTCTGCGTCATGTCTTTACAAAAAAAAAAAAAAGTTACTCCTCATGAAGACACTCCAAGTTCGAAAGATGAAGGATCAACTCACTTGCCCAAAAAAAAAGCATGTTTTCATTTTTTTGGACTGGCAGATTTTTATTTTTTATTTTTTTGGGACTTATTGAAGCTTTTTGCCTTTTTTTTTTTCTCTGCGTGGTTCCTCACTGGTTCTCATTGCCTTTGCCGTTTTCCGTACTGTACTTTTTGACTTTTGCTGCGTAACGGTAGCACGCCGGAGAAGTATCAGCGTCTTGTGGAGTTTTGCTTGTTTTAAGCGAGCTTGTTTTTTTTTTTTTTTCTTTCAAGGTTTCCCCGCAATGTCCAGGCCAGCACTGACACAAAGGTGTGCAGCAACATTTTTATATTTTTTTCATAAAAAAAAAAAAAACCCAAACATTTTTAGCCTGTCCATCAAAAAAATAATCTAAATCTCAACAGGAGTTGAAGAAAACCCACTAAAGTTGTTTTTGTTTTGCATTTTTAAATATTTTTTTCTTCAAAACCTTTTTTAATGTATTTTCAGTTTTGTTAAAAACGATCAACACTTTTCATGCATGCATCTCCACAATTATAAAATACAAAAATCTGACTTTTACCTGCATGCATAATCAACTTTTATTTCAGAATTTTTTTCCACTATGTATGCCTCTCAATACGCCCCTCCCCTTTGAAGTAACAAAAACTTTTTTCTGCATGTCTTCAAATTTAATTTTTCTGGGACCCCGCCATCCCCAAACCAATCTCATTATTTATGTGCATACATCCGTACCAATTTTTAAAAATTATTTTCACCCAAAATAACCAAACATTTTTTTATGAAAGCATTTTTTTGAGGGGAGGGTAGTGTGATCAAATCTTTTTTTTAGTTCTTACTTTGAAAGAAAAAGGTAGACTCAAATGAAAGTGAAAGATGGAATTTTTTTTCTCAAAACAAAAATTCGACAAGTTCTGGTGCCAGGGAACGATCTTTTTGACGTTTAGCTCTTTTAAGCTCAGCTCAATGGGTGTCCCGATTTCTCATTTTTCGCAACATTGGTTTTTTTTTTTTTTTTTTTTTAAATGAATGCCACTTTTAAGTGACTGAACTGAAGAATGAATGCAATGAACTCGTATGGTTTCAATAGACCATGTGTGTAAATATGTAGTTAGTGCATGTGAGCAGTGAATAGCACACGAAAATGAAACATTGAAGCCCGGTGCCCCCATCTGCTGGTTAATAGAAGAAAACTAGCTGACTGAAGAAAAAACTAAAAACATTTTCAAGTGAAGTCACTGTCGCCTGACTTTGGCACCGAGTTTTTGTCTTCTGGCCGTTCAAGGTTTTGTACATTTTCTCTTCACAGAGAATTTAGTGTACACAATGACGACAAAAAGATGTATGATGATTATTTGCCGTTTTGCCACCCTATGTTTTCATGATGTTCTCTGCATTAAAACTTTGCATTGTTTTGGACTGTTGTCATTCCATGGTTCGACACTACAGTACTGGATTTTATCCCGATGTATAAATACACATGCAAATTAGATATGATTCACATCACATTATACTGGAAGTATTTATGGACAAGAAAAAAAAATCTTGTTTCTATTTTAGCATACACTTTTTAAAATTATTGTTCATTTTTTTTTAGTACATAGTCATTCCCAAGAGCCAAAACATGTTATGTTTCAGTGCAATGAAGATGCAGCTGCCTGTAATTATTCACACGGCCACCAGGTGGCATCGTGTGCACAGTCTAGCCCGACTATCTTCGGACAGGAGACAGTGAAAATGTGTGTTATTATTTTGGTTAAAAACAAAATAATTCAAAAGGACATTTAAAAAAACGCATTGGTTCTAAAACAAAAATGCTTAAAAAAGAAAGAGTAAAAAATGTCAAACCATGTTAAAGTGCCACTGTTATGAAATGCATGATTTTTAGTGTTATTAATGAAAAAAAAAAAAAAAAGGCAGCCGGAATGGGCTAATCCCTTTTTTCACCACAAAATAGTATTTTGACGTATATGGCTTTTCGTCACTCCCGCCATGAAAACCCTCTCGAGGGATTTTTTTTCGACAAGCATATGCTCATATTTATTTTTTCGTATGGACATTGAAGTGAATAATGTAAGTATTTTTTCATTACGATATCTATTTTAGAATGTTTATAGGCATGACACTTGACCTTTAAGTAACTTGTTACCTCTCTGTGAGTTAGCAGCGAGCATTAATAATTGATGTGAAGGTCAACTTTATAGAATACACACGCTTGTTACGAGAACTGCGGTTTATGTTCAATATTAACACAGGAGGCGTTTCAAGCGCTGCCCGGAGGAGGAAGGCAAAGTCAAACAACGTGAAACACTACCCGTGTTTCTATCGCTAATGAGAACAAAGGAAGTTAGTTGGAAAGCGAGGAAGTACTGGAGATCTCGCGCAGGTGTAAAACTCAAGGCCCGGTGTCTCTCTAGAGAAGATGGCAGCTAAGAAATTCACGTTTTCTTGGCCAGTCAAGGACGTTGCGGCGTTTGTAGCGAGCTAAGATAGTTGCCGTTTTGGTAGCTAGCTAAGGAAGGGCAGCTAATTAGCGAAGACTTAGCTAATTAAGAAAGTTGCTGTCGTCGTAGCTAACACGTCACAATTGGGAAAAACTAAAACGTTCTTTTGGTTTTGAACAGTCATGTGAGAAAATGGAAGTGTATCGCTTCAAGCAGCACTCGAAGGCTTTTGTGAGATTTGTCAACAAAGACTTTAAAAAAAATAGTGTAACAGTGTAACAGACCAAATTTGGATTAAGACTTAACAGTTAAATCATCACTTGTGCGGTGTGGACATCCGTCCATTCGTGACAAATATTAACATGGCAAATATGGCTTTGATAACATTGACACAAAAATAGCTTATAAGGAAAAAAAATGTATACACTCACAGGCTACTTCATCAAAAGAAGTATAATCTAATCGGATATAATGCAGATCGTTGGAGCATTATTGGTAACTAGGCAACGAATTTTGTCAAATAATTTCATACATGAGAGCAGGGGCATAGTAGTTACAAAATTCCATATGATAATTTACCTAATGAGATTGGAAATTGAATTCAAAAGTGCGTCGTTTCACTTGAACGGCAACAATGTTTACATGACTGGGTGGGTGAGGGGGAATTACATTTTATGTTTAAAAAAAGTAATTATACAACTAAAGCCGTGGTACTGTACAGCAAAATCAAGCACGCCTTGTGACTTTTTCATCTTAACGAAGGCAGTGTTCCTAATAATGTGACCTGTGAGTGCATAGCACAAAAAGGGAACAACGCATCGCTGTCCAGTGAAAAACATTTTTTTTTCTATAACTGTGTATCTATTTTACCTGAAACAAAGAAAATCACTTTTAGTGTTTTCAGATTAAAAAAAAAAAAAAAAAAAAAAAAACACAAAACAGATATACAGCATGTCATGTGAAACCGTGGCAACAACAACATGGCACAAAGAACAGCGTAGCCCTTTTTTTTTTTTTTGTGAAAATATTTCACGCCAATGAACAGACAAAACTAGATACCCAAATATTCCTTTGATATCCAGCTGAAGGTCACGCGATCTGAGGAACAAAAAACGCTAAGAATGACGACAAAGCGCCGACTGGCAAATGGACCTCACGCTCGGAGTGGCAAAAAAAGTTACGTGAAAAACGCAAACGCTGACAGAAAGTTGATATCCAACAAGAATAAAAGGAGAGGGGAGGGGGGGGGGTTCATAAACTTTCCATGGAAATAGAAGGCAATGAGCCAGGGAATTATAAACTTCTACTAATGTGCTGAATTTTTAGGAAAAAGGGGGTACTAGTACTGTATATGGACCTAAAGCACAGTAAAAGTAATATCAACATTGTAGTAGTGGGCCAAAATACAGGAAGTCCCATCGCTCAGTGGTTTGAACATTGGTTTGATAAACGAGAGGTCGTGAGTTCGTATCCCAAAGGGGTCTCGGCTCCCCCTGAGGGGTTGTGTCAGGAAGGGCATCCGGCGTTCAAAACGGTGCCAGACAAATATAAGCGATGTGGCGACCCCTAACGGGACAAGTCGAAAGAAACTTCTAGTAGTAGGCCAAAAGCGATACTAGTAAAAAAAAAAAACAATTTGAATTGGTGCACAGAGTGTGGTATTGAGGACAAAGCGCGCACTAGTAAAGTCCGTTCTTGGACCCCTCCTGTTCAGCCTCTATATACTACCCTTGGGTCAAATTCTTCAGAACTTTATGACTATCATAGCTATGCAGATGACACGTAAACACCAAGTCCGAAACCTTGGTGTTCTGATTGATTCCGACCTGACTTTCAACAGTCATTTCAAAAGTCTTTCACCATCTGAAGAACACATTGAGAGTGGAGGCTTGCATGTCTCAAGCAGACCAGGAAAAACTCATCCATGCTTTTATCTCCAAGTAGACTTGACTATTGTAATGGTCTTCTGACTGGACTCCCCCAAAAAGAGTATTAAACAGCTGCGGCTGGCGTTTTGACTGGAACAAAGCGGTCAGAGCATAAGTCCTGGATTCCAGTCAGCTTTAGAATAGATTTGAAAGTCCTGCTACTGGTCTATAAATCACTAAAATGTTTTAGATCCCGAATACAAGAAAGAAATGGTTACGGAATACAAACCCAGTAAAGCTCTGAGATCGGCTGACTCGGGTCACATAGTGGAGCGCAGAGTACAAAGCAAACATGGCGAAGTAGCATTTTGCTATTGTGCCGCACACAAATGGAAGAAATTGCCACTTGGACTTGTACACGCTTTTAAACGTTTTTGTCTCTTTGTTTTCGGGCGCTTTTGATCACGTAAAGCACATTGTATTACCTTTCCGTATGAAATGCGCTACACAAATTAATTTGCTTTGCGTGAGTACGCGGACCTTGAGCTGGATGTCAAGCCAATCAACTAACCTTTATTGAAAGCCATTTGAGCATAAAGCCGGTTAAGCATTTGGTCAATATTCTTGATATCCATGTTTTCATCATACTAGCAGGAGAAAAGCGGTAGCAAAATGGGTGGGTGGGTGGGTGGGGGGGGGTGTGGACAATTACAGTACTAGTAACCCACAGTTTTACTAATGCTTCATTCAACATAGCTTGAGACTGCACTGTTGTAGTGTTTTGTTTTTAACGTCGCTATTATATTGTTGAGTCGCCTCAACGTTTTTCTTTTTACATACTGTGCAGCTGTGATATTTTTCAAGTGCTCTGCAAATGAAGTTGCGTTCATCACCTTGTCGAAGGAAGTTGGAAGTTGTGAAAAAAAAAAAAACAACTCACGAGTTGCACATCTCACGAGTGCGGAACTGTCTTACTGGTGAGAACTAAAGAGCTTAAGCCGGATATGGCATAATGCGCTAATGGCTTTCAATAGCATGTATAGCACAAATTGTACAACTGAAGCACAAAATGGATGCCCACCCCCCACTTAAAAAAAATAAAAGCAAAACAGACCCTTTAAATCGCAATGCACGTAGCCCAAAATGGACGCCTTTAACACACTAGTGTACAGTAAGTCGACGTTTTTGGAATAAATAGCAGCGAGCGCCGTTTTTTTCTCCCCCGTTCAGCAAAGGAGCTCACACTACCTGCAGCGCCCTCTCCTGGCCGTCCAGCTGCACCTTGATCTTGTGCAGCTCCTCGATCTCCTGGTGGTGGCGCTCCGTCTTGTGACGCACCAGCGAGCGGTAGAAGTGGACGGTGAACACCACGAAGATGACGCCCACGGGCACCATGATGATGGTGGATGCCAGCGCCGCCCGCCAGCCGCCGTCCTGCACGGCCGCCGACCCGCCCGAGTCCACGGGCAGGAACTTGATCCAGCAGAGCAGCACCACCTCGGCCAGGAAGAGGAGGATGCCCAGCGCGGTGGAGAAGCCCCACGCCAGCTCGATGTAGTGGTGCATGCGCTCGTGCGGCGACTCGCTGACCGAGTTGAGGTTGTGGATGTTGCTGACGGCCTCCACGTTGGGCAGGATGCACGTGCTGATGAGCAACGCGAACAGGTGCACGGCCACCAGGATGGTGGTGCAAACGCTGAACGCCACCAGAAGCGCCCGCGGGTAATTGTACTGCATCTCCAGCTGCACCTCCACCATGGCGACCTCGCACCGCAAAACACAAGCAAAAAGCATTTCAAATATGCGGGGTGGGGGTCGTCCGAGAAAAGCGCCGGCTGTACGTGACTGACCATCGCGAAGCCAGAGAGCAGCGCCGAAGTTCTGCTGGAGGCCTTGAGCTTGGCCCTGCTCAGGTAGAGCTTCCTCCAGGACAAGGCCTGCACCGAGTGGTGGTTGGAGCTGACCAGCTCCAGGTAGCTGCGCCGCACCCAGTCCCTGTAGTCCATGCCGCCGCCGGCGCCGCCCCCGCCGCCGTCCGGGGGCCGCTCCGACATGCCCGGGGCCGGCGAGCCCGTGGGCACGTTGAGCTCTCTGCTCATAATACCTGATCGGGAAGAATTAAAATAAATAAATGCTACAATTTCACTTCATTGGTCTGAAAATTGTTATTTATTTACGACAGAGGATGCATCTATGTTCATAATTCTATGCCAGCGACATAACTGTTGAATGTTCTTCCACTTGTGCTGTACACTAAAGTTCGTCTCCATGTGCCCTGCGATTGGCCGACAACCCGTTCAGGGCGTACCCCGCCCCCTGCCCGTTGACAGCTGGGATAGGCTCCACCATTCCCTTGTGAGGATAACCAGCTAAGAAAACGGATGGATGGAAGAAATTAAACCAAGATAAACAGTCTCAATTTTTTCCTCCCACCATTCATGGAACTGATAATAGCAAAATCGAATTAAAAAAAATTAAATCGGGAATATATAAAAAAAAAAGTGAGATCATGTGGTTGCACAAGTCTGCACACCCTCCTATATCCAGGGACATGCCTGTATTCAGAAGTAAACAATGCATCCATTTTCTGAGCCGCTTATCCTCACAAGGGTCACTAGCATAATTAAACAGTCACATCGAATTGTTAAACGGGAGTCAGCAGACACCGGTCATCATTTAAAGTAGGACTGATGAACGCCAAACAAACTTCAGATGTTCTTGTAGTTTCCCTGAAATCCCAATTTGTAGCATAATTGGCCCACCAGTCCAAGTCAAAACGTAATTTCAACATTACACACTGCGGGAGAAAAAAAACATTCAATTTAAATGCCTTAATGAAACATTTTATCTAAATAAATATTCACAAATAAACAGTTAAATGTAAATGGATTTGAACAACAACAAAAAACATCAGGCAAAGTTGATTGATTTATAACAATAGTTTGTCAGGCAAATCTTTACTCCGAAGTCAGCATAGTTTGTGATTGACTCCGTTCAAATTGTTATTGCTGGCGTAAAGCGAGGACTGCATTCGTTATGTGACACTAATTGTGTCAAAACGCCACATTTTTAATAAACCGTGCAACAAAATAATTTACAAGCCTTTACTGGGCCGTGTCAGGTAGCTCAACTAACCTGAATGTTCAAGTTTAAAAAAAAAGAAAGAAAAACAAACGTCACGGGCTAACGTCGCATCTTCCGCATTCTATTACGTGCAAATTAAAAGGAGACGAATTATCCTCGGTATGACACCGGTGACATTCGGTACCGACTAACATAATCTCTACATTTTAATGAAAATCTTCACTGAAATTTAAAAAATGGGAGGGGAAAAAAGCCATGTTTATAGAGCCTTTGAGCACATATCGTCAGCAGACCGGCGGCGACGGGCTGTTTAAAAGTCAGCAGGCAAAAGTGGGATCCGACCACACACTTTCGCGAAAGTCATACTTATTTCGGAAAAAAATAATTTATAACATATTAGGAGTATAAACGTTGTGTTTTAACAGCTTTTCAGGCGAGGTTCCCCCACCTCCCCCTCCAAAAAAATCATTTTTTCGAAGATTTTTTTTTTTGCTAGCTATCCAAGTTATTTAGCTAGCGAGGGGCTAATCGAGTTTCCCGGTCCATTCGGTGATAAAAATATGGTTTTATTTGGACTCACCTGAACGACAAAATTGGAGTGGCAGTGAGTGAGCTGCTCGACACAGGAGAGAAAAAGAGAAGCTTGCAGCCGCTCTGCGGACATTCCACGTCCCTCCTACATTGACGAGTGAGCAACAGCTTCCGGGTTGCATTTCCATGGACTTGACGACTTCTCCACTTCCGCCCCGAGTCCAATCGTTGGCAAGTTTTGTTCACACTTTGAGGTGAATATTATGCTCACGATGTTATTATTTGTTGACAATTTCTCCTGGTAAATGCTTCATCATGCGAGCTGTTTTAATCGAGTTGTCAGTGTTGTTTAAAAAAAAAAAAGGGTAGATAAAGCGAGATTTGGGCTGGGTGTGTCTTCAACATAAAAGCGTAGAGTTTTTTGGGGGGGACTTTTAGAGTGAAAAGACAAGAAGACCCCCTTCTTAAATTCTTATATTTTTGCACATTTTCCCACTTTAACTCAATTCACCGCCAGCCCCCCCTCATCCCCATGTTAACATCGATATTTGAATTCAACAGCTGTCACTGTCAGTGAAAGATCATCAAACAAATGTAAATATCTGACAAATACAAGTGAACTTAAAATGCTCTTTTTAAATGATTTCATTGCTTAAGGAAAAAATATTAAAAACTACCTAGCCCTATGTGGAAAATTAATTAATTAACCCATTGTTAAATAACGAATTAATTGTGGCTAATGACAATTTTGGGTTAATTTTCACTCATCACATCCAAGCTTGGTTACGCCCAGACCAGTTCGATCAAGAAATCACCAAAACAGAATCTGTCCCGACAAAAGATCTAATTAAAAACTGCAATAAAATGTCATGATCAAAAGAAATTCCAGAACAGTCAAGAGTGGGAAGTTAATTGAAGACTCTATGGTGGTTTGTTTATATGTACCCCTGCGATTGGCTGGTGACCGGTTCAGGGTGTACCTCACCCTGAGTCAGCTGGTATAGGCTCCAGCATGCCAGCGACCCTAGTGAGGATAAGGGATGAATGGACATCAGTTTGGATTCAATTGAGCCATAGGGAGAGCCATTATCCTCACACGGAGTACAACGGTGAGTCACCCAGGAGGCCACAAAGGAACTCGGGGCAACTTCACAAGAAGTGGAGGCCTCATGACACAACACTGGATAAAAATGGCATCCATGACAGAGGTCAAATGTCAAAACCACTGGTGGTCAAAAAGAACGGAAATGCTCGTCTTGCCTTGAGGGGACCATCTTAATGATTCATGAGACTTTGGGGAGAATATTATATGAACTGAGCCAAGGAAAGTGTGTGTATCGTTCCATCTGGCGTTAATGTAGCATAGCATGTAAGAAAAAGAACATCATACAAAGAGTCGAACATGGTGGTGGTGTAATGGTCTTCGGCTGCTTTTCTCCTTCTGGACCTGGACAACATGCTGCGAGTGATAGAACACTAAAAATCCCGAGGGAGAGTGTTCATCACTTGACGAAAAAACTGAAGCGCACTTGGGTTCTGCGGCAGGATAACGATTCACAACACACCAACAAGTCAACTGATGCCTTTAAAAAAAAAAAAAATGAAGGTTTTGGTGTGGCCAAGTCAAAGTCCAGACTTGGTGCAGTAACAAACATAATTTTAGAAGGGGGACAAAACTTTCTCATGGCACTGTACGGCATATGGGAATTCTGTACAGCTTTGAGTCCAGCATTTCAGTGCGGAGCGCTGCATGTTATTTATGAAATATTTCTATTTATGGCTTTGTTTTTTTCTATTTTTTTTGGGGGTGGGTAGGGGGGGATGCCTCCGAAAATCCCCTCTGCATTGCTCCACTGATGTAGCTGTGCACATTGGACAGCTGCCACTGAGCCAGCTGTCATCTACGCATAAACAAAATGATTAAAGTGTTTTATTTGTTTTAAGAATTGCATGGCAGGGCAGTAAATGCACAAAGCAGAAATAGTCAACGTAAGTTTGAATGTGATTGGTTCACGGCGAACACAGTCACAACCCCGATTTATAAAACTGTGTGGTTTCGCTCACATTACCTCAGCTGGTTTGTTCATTTCCTTTATAGAAAAATACATTTTTTTTTTCCCACACAGGCAAGGTGACTCTGCATGTGCACTGCGATTGACCGGCAAACCAGTTCAGGGTGTACCCCGCCTCCTGCCCCGTTGACAGCTGGGATAGGCTCCAGCACTCCCCGCGACCCTCGTGAGGATAAGCGGTGAAGAAAATGGATGGATGGAGTTGCACAGGTTAGAGGTTGCAGCAAAGATGGAAAAAGCTTTGAAATTATGTTTCTTTTTTTTTAATGATAAAATCTTCAGACTTGAACAAGGGTGTGTTGACTTTTTGGATAAACTCTACGTATAAAGATGGGGTGAAATAATTTGCAACGAGAACAGAAAATGTATATCATTTATTGAGTAAAGGCGACGGGGATTACGGTGGCACACAAGATAGAAATGAATTGTTCTTGCACTTCAAAATCTCATTTGAGAAGGTTTATTCACCCAAAACTGGGGGAAGGGTTCATGTCAAAAATTATGCCAAATACACTTTTTTTTTTTTTTTTTTTTTTTTTTACATACAGGGATTAAAGCACAGTGTTTGCTCCGTGAGGATCAACGGAACCCCCAGAAGGTTGGTTAAAAACGGGCCTCTCGTTAAGAAGCCTATTGCACGTTCTTCTTATCTATCGCATCTCTCCGTCGCTCTGTTTACGTTTTGACTTTCAATGTACCAAAGTCTGCGCTGGAAAAATAGAAAGTCATAAAAAAAACAAAACATTAAAAAAAACAACAACAAAGGTAAATCAGCAGGATTTGTCTGAGGACAAACGTGACATTTTACCCGTGTCACTTCCTGCAAGTTCTCGCCAGGAACAATACTGTGCGTGACACTTAAAAGTGGGTGGAGCTTGCTAAAATGTGTGTGCTAGGGGATGGGAATTCAACTACATTTCCTCGATTGATTAATCGAGAAAATGAACGCTCGATTAAGTGCCTGAAGACGCGACGACTCGCCAATCGATCAATTCGTTATCCACCCATCCCCTCGTACTAATCCGGGTCAAAACGGCTGCCCCGCTACGTTCAACCGGCTGATGCTAATGCGGATGGCGACATGTGAACAGGAAACGTCACACGAGTTCAAACCCGGAAGTCCGTCGGCCATCACGCGTGGATAAAATAAAATAAAAAAAAAAGTCCGGTGACCGACGTTACTTGACGGCGACCACGGCGGTGTTGCGGATGGACTCCATGACGGCGGCCAGGCGGCTGCACAGGTCGTGCGCTTGGTTCACGTGGACCTTAGGGGGGTCTTTGAGGACCGCCGTCTCGGCCGAGCAGTCCAGCACGCGGGGCAGGAACTCTCCTAGTTTCATCTGCAGCGAGTCTGCACAGGGAAAGGAGAAGGGTGGTAACGTTGCGTTTTTTTTTGGGGTAAAAAAAAAAACAAAACACGATAATCGGGCCTGATTTAAGAATTTCTCCCGAGTGTCGGATGTGTCTAAACAATTATCTTGACTGATTATCTTGTGTTGTGTGTGTTGGGGTGCGTTAAGAGGGACTTTCCGTCCTGATCTGGTAAATGTTAAACCTGTGACGCGTACGTTCATCCGTGATTTTGGCTGAGCCAGGGACTCTCCCCCGGTTTTGATTTGCAAAGCAAAAATAGCTCATTAGGAAGCTTCGCCGTAACTGCAAATCACAATGACAAAAGAACTGGTTGTTGACAAAACGCCTGAACCGCAGAGCACAAAAGTTGACGATGATTCCGGTCTGTCCAGAACCAGGCACGTGATGTACCCGTGCGGATTACTGACAAGACGGAAGCGCCTGTCGCTGACTCTGCCGCTCGCACGAGATAACGACCAAAATGACATCAAAGATGATAACGTTACACACACGTCCTCGTATTTGCAGAAATATTTTATTGTACACTTGGATGAAGTGACTCAAAGTGACAGAAATATTGGCATTCAAAAACTCCTCATTGCACATCGAAGTACAGTAAATCAATTTCTATCCATCCAAGTGAAGTCAAAAAGTCAATTCAAGTCTTTCTTTTTCGTATTTTGGATGCTTGGTGGCACAATGTGGCATCTGACAGGTCAGCCTTGGTACTGCGCGCGGAGAGGGAGGAGACTCGCGATTGATCGTGTTGGTTTGTCTTGAGTGTACTGCACACCGTAAGAGCAAAAACAACAGCAGTTTTGTCTGGTGTCTAGCCTTGAGGAATTGGCACACGTTTACCCCGCTTAAAGGTCAAGTGTCGTGCTTGTAAACATTCTAGATTTTGGAATGAAAAATACATATAACATTAGTCACTTCAATGTCCATACGGAAAAATAAATATGAGCGGAGAACGCGTCATCCGTGCGCAAAGTTGCGGAAGTGTCGTTTGACATTCAAGTGGTCGCCATATTGGCTGGATCTTCTGTCCGTGACGTCACACCGAGGCATTCGCCATTGAAAACACGCTGTGCCACCTACTATGGGACACGAACGCACGCGTTCTGACACGGAAGCTCTTTTTGAAGAAGAGAACATCTCACAACCGAGTGAAGTGACCGTTGCAATATTAGCCTATCGTTTCGAGCCGTATTTAGATGATATGCGGATCACGGCCAAACCGCATGTGGACAAACCACCTCCCTGTCCGATCCAACTCCCCGGCAGTGGTGAACAACGGCATCCGCAGCCGCAGGTGACGACGACGTATTTAGATGATATGCGGATCACGGCCAAACCGCATGTGGCCAAACCGCCTCCCCGTCTGATCCACCTCCGCGGCAGAGATGAGCTACCGCGGCCCGGCGCCGCGACGTGCCACCCCGGATCTTTTTGAAAAGTATGAAGAACGCATCCATCATCCAGAGTGTTCGAACAATATCTAGCAATACAACGAGCCGGCATTTTGGCTAACACGAAGGAACAAAAAGCTACCTTCCGGCAGGTAAAACTAGTAGAAACAGACGAGACCACCTGAGTGTGCTACTGCCCTGTACGTCACTTCCTGCTTCTTGTCGAAAACAAATCCCTCGAGAGGATTTTCACGGCGGGAGTTACAAAAAGCCATATATGTCAAAATCATGTTTTGTGGTGAAAAAACGGAGTGGTCCATTCCGGCTGTCGTTTTCCCATTAATATCATACTAAAATTCATGCATTTCATAATAGTGGACCTTTAAAAAAAAAAAAAAAAAAAAAAGGTGTGTCAAGCCACTGTGGATCATACCATCCATATCTTGCCCCAGACAGCAACACCACTGGCTGCGGATGCTTTCCATGGTGTCACGGTCCTCCTGCGACGGCGGCACCTCGCGACTCATCAGGTGCAGGCAGGGGATGACCACCTCGTCCATGATGCCCACGCCCTCCTCCACCTTGCACTCGTCGCCGCTGGCGAAGAGCCGCGTCGCGCTTTCGTTCAGGGTCTGCGGAGGGGAAATGTTACCGGTTCAGAATGGACATGTCTCAAGCTAGTACCCAAGAGCGCTTTCATCGTAAACAATATATTTACGTTGTCGCTTAGAAGTGGGCGGCAATGTGGCGCAACTGGTTAGAGCGTTGGCCTCCCAGTTCTTAGGACCTGGGTTCAAATCCTGGCCCCGCTTGTGTGGAGTTCGCATGTTCAAATCGTGCCTGCGTGGGTTTTCTCCGGGCACTCCCGTTTCCTCCCACGTCCCAAAAACGTGTGCATTGGACACTCTAAATTGCCCATAGGTGTGAATGTGAGTGTGATTGGTGGTTTGTCCGTCTCCATGCGCCCTGCGATTGGTCGGCAAACAGTTCAGGGTTCTGAAAGAGACCTCCATTTTATTTCTTGTAAAGCACATTGAGTTACCGAACGTATGAAATGCGCTTTGCTTTTGCCTGTGGGAAGCCTTTGGGGAATGTGCCTCGCAGTTTGGAGGTTCTGGGTCTGAGTCCCAGTCCTTACTGTATTCTACTCGTGCTTGAAGGAGGTTCTCTCGGTACGCCCACATCGTTCGACAATCCAAAAGCATGAACGTTAAGTTCTTTCAAGCCCCCCAATTGCCCATAGGTGTGAATGCGTGTGTAACCCCGATGAACCGGCGACCAACGCAGGGTGAGCCCCGTTCTCTCGCCTAAAGTCAGCTGAGAGTGACACCGCCTCCCCCGTCACCCGCGTGGATGTTTGCACGGGAAAATGCAGAGTCGCTCACCGTGAGACACTTTCTCCTGTACAACGCAATCAGAGACGTGTCCACGCCGCGCTTCTCTCCGCTCCTCAGCAGGGCGGCGTTGGCGTCGTAGGCGTGGGCCAGGTAGGTCAGGGCCTCGCGCATCCTGCAATGCAAAACAAAAACCGTCACAAACCCCCCCCCCAAAAAAAAAAAAAAACGATCTACGGGACCCATCGCGGCGATTATGCGGTCACACTTACTTGCCGTGCTGGTAGTGCTCCAATCCGGTCAGGAGGTAGACAAAGACGGTTCGAAACGTTCTGTAGTCGTCATGCCACTGCTGTGGAACGTCACAAAATATTTGCGTGAGAGAATATTTTGCAAGTACAGTATGATTACGCTTATCAAAATATGTCGTCTATACATAGTATGCATGTCTACCAAGTCTTTAGGTGACACGTTTAAAGAGTAAAAAAATGCAAGTGCAAAAGGCTGCATTATGATATGAATCCCTCGTACCAGGTACTCATCCATGTCCATGTCCTCTGGCTTGATGAGGCGCAGTTTGGCTCGGGCTTCCCTCATGATGCTGATGGCTCTGCCGGATCCACAGAGGGACCACATGAGATGCTTTTAATTAATATATATACATATTTTGTTTTACAATTTACTTACTGAGCACAACATTGGGTACACAAGCACCAAATAAAATCCATATGAGGACATTCTCACGTTGAGGAATTGTGCAAGGGGTTCCCCGGAGCCACGATTTGCAAGTTATTATTTGGACACGAGATGGCAGTATTTTTACATTCTGCAATGAGTTCAGCTGATGAACAAATTTCTTTATTGCCCTAATAAATTTCCATGCATGCATCCATCCATTTTCTGAGCCACTTATCCTGACAAGGGAAATCAATTTTAATAAATAATATAAATAATAATACATTTTAATATTATTAAAATAATAATAATACATTTTACATAAGATAGATTTTACACAAGATACATTTCACACACAAAACTCTACTGTTTAATACATCACAATTATATAAATGATATATCAAACCTTTTGCACTCCACAGTGGCCCTTTTTGTCCACCTCGTTTCCTTTTTTGAACGATTATAGCGAATGTAATGTAATGAAATGAAAAAAAATGTAATGAAAAATCCCATGGTTGCAGAATTTTGTCTGATTATGTAATTTCCAATTTATGCTCTTTAAATACACCTGTAATATAATGTTAATATTAAACGGGTTCCTTTTGGGTCGAACATCGACACTTTTGGCCAATTTAAACACCTAAAAACTCAATTTAAAAATTCCTTGTTATTTCCGATCACACAAATTAGACTCATACAATTTTGAATAAAATGTCTCATTCTTGACGCAAAACATTTTTTCCCCTCATTTTCTACCAGATTATCTCATTTACCCATATTTCAAATATTTGTATTTCAAGTAATATTCTTAGTTACCAAAAGAGGTGTCAAATGGCATACTGTACACAAATGGAGAAAAAAATAAGTATGCAATTTAGGAAAATTATAATAAAGAAAAGTAGTTCTAAGACCGGCATTGTCGATCAGCTGGTAAAAGATTGGGTGGCCTCCCAGTTCTGAGGGCCCGGGTTCGATCCCGGCCCCGCCTGTGTGGAGTTTCCCCGTCCCTGTGTAGGTTTTCCCCGGGCACTCCTGTTTCCTCCCACATCCCAAAAACATGCAACATTAATTGGACACTATAAATTGACCCTAGGTGTGATTGGGAGTGCGACTGTTTGTCTCTATGTGCCCTGCGATGGCCTGGCAACCAATTCAGGGTGTATCCCGCCTCCTGCCTGTTGACAGCTGGGATAGGCTCCAACTCACACTGCAACACTCGTGAGGATAAGCGGCAAAGAAAATGGATGGATGGATGTTTCATTCTTGACGGAAAACATTTTTCCCCATCATCAGATTACCTCATTTATCCATTTTTCAGATTTTTGTATTTCAAGTAATATTCTTAGTTACCAAAAGAGGTGTCAAATGCCATACTGTACTCAATAATTTAGAAAATTAATTATGCAATTTAGGAAAATCATTTTTAAAAATGTAGTTCTGAGACCATACATTGTTTTACATGGGCATTGTGCAAACAAACTGGAATTTCAATGGCAAATATGTCACCTGTCATCGAAGCTGAGGTTGCGGTCAGTGAACTGCTCGAGCAGCGTTCTCTCGATGACGCGTTTGGGTGCTTTGTTCTGGAAGAAGTAAACCAGAGCGTGCTGCAGACGTGCGTCCTCCCGCGGCGTGGCCTCTTCCTGGGAGAGCTCGTACAAGCGGGAGTACTCCTCGTGGAAAGCCTGCCGGAAGAATTTGGATTTTGAATCCAATTTGAATTGATCCCAATCTGCATAAATTGGTGCAGTATGAAATGATAAATTGCAGGCATCTTCGGGGGAGCGACCGGCCCACCTTGATGAGTCCTGCCTCAGGGCCCTCGGAGTCAAATGCCTGTCTGGCCTTCGCAATGGCGAGGATGATCCCCTGCATGGCTGGAGTCAACATCATCTGTCACATGAGCACACGTGAAAAATAAATAGATACAAAAAAAAAAAAAAAGTAATTTTCAAGTATAGTTATCTTGTTTTATTTAGTGCACGGATTCAGAGAATAGAATTCATGTGAAACTTTGAGGCTTATATTTTGCATCGATCTTTTTTGTAATCAATTATTTGATGAATCGTTTCAGTCCAAGATTCAGTGGATCATTTGGGAAGCGATAAAGCCTTCCCCTCCGAGCCCACCCCACACACACTTTTTAGACATTTTCCTACATTTCTCAGTATGATTCATAAACGTGTATTTCTTGTTATCAAATCTCAAGTTTTGACGCTCACCTCTTCATTGTATCCGTCAGCGTCTGCCCTCACCATGATCCTGCCGACGTTGGGGATCTCTACCTCGGACACTTCGTTCTCGGGCTGCCGCCGTCTGGCGGGCACCCTGTGCTCCTCCGGCTCCTCGTCCACCCGATCCGCCTCGTGCTGAGGAGGTTCCTCGGAGGAGGCCTCAGCGTCGCCTTGCGCTTCTTCTTTTCCCTCTTCGCCCTCCTCCATCTTTGGCTCTTCCTTCGTCACCGAGAGATCTGACGGTGACGGGTTAGTGCTGAGCTCAACTTCGGGAGCGGGTGCCTGATGTGGAGAAGACCAACACGACCGCATATCCATCAATTATGGAGCATGATTTAAAACCACATGAAGTGAACGAGATCTTGGCAATGTCAGGTCGCGCGTGTCTCTCGACACATCACCGTCACCTACAGTGTGTCCAGGACACAAGCATGCAAACCAGAACGTTGTGTGCGCGGCTTTGTGTACTCAGAAATAGTTTGTACTTCATTTGCCAATAATAGAGAGCAACATCCACTGAGCTGTCAAAAAGATCATGTGGTTCCACCAAGTGTGCACGTCCGTGACTTTATCTGGACAGCGTGACGTGACCACGGCCTGGATGACAATCACCGTGTTAAGTGGGGAAATGGGACCCTTGAACCGAGGGGCCAAGAATACGTGACCTATAATCTAGAAAGAGAGTAGTGGGGAAACTGGGAAACAGCTGGTTTTTACAGGGATTAACACACCTGGCTTTCAGGCTCCTTTTCGGCTGCGAGGGTGTCGTCGTCGCGCTGGTAGGACCCCGGGGCGTCGCTTTTGGAGGGCTCGCCGTCGTCTGCCTGGCAGTCAGAACTCTGAGGGGGTGGTGATACCCCGGATTCTTTGCAGGGGGGCAAAGAATGAGACAAATGTTTATTTTGACTTGAAAATGACATTAATGAGCATCAAATTTGAACCCTTGCTGGGCACAGTACAGTTCAAAGTCACATTTATTTTATCCAAACTTCCATCCATCCATTTTCTTCGCCGCTTATCCTCACGAGGGTCACGGGGAGTGCTGGAGCCTATCCCAGCTGTCAACGGGCAGGAGGCGGGGTACACCCTGAACTGGTTGCCAGCTAATCGCAGGGCACA
The DNA here is from genome assembly GCF_019802595.1 of Syngnathoides biaculeatus. Taxonomy (NCBI): domain Eukaryota; kingdom Metazoa; phylum Chordata; class Actinopteri; order Syngnathiformes; family Syngnathidae; genus Syngnathoides; species Syngnathoides biaculeatus. The sequence continues at coordinate 13,226,309 of NC_084657.1, forward strand.
TGGAGACATATTTTTGCGACGTGGGAGAAAACAGGAGTGCCCGGAGAAAACCCACGCAGGCACGGGGAGAACATGTAAACTCCACCGAGACGGGTCTGGGATTGAACCCAGGACCTCAGAACTGTGAGGCCAACGCTTTACCAGCTGATCCACCGTGCTGCCTTATCCAGACTTTCACATGAAACTCGAGGCAATGCCTCGAGGCTTGTTAACTCATTTAATTGGGGTGCAGATTTAGATAATTGATCTATAATTTTAATACTAATATGTAAATATCCTTACAATTGTATTCTAAAACAAATACAATAGCGTAATCCCAATTATTTGTCACAATTATTCTCCATGATAGAGAAAAATCTTTATTTTTACTGCACTACATTTCAACAAATTATATTGAACAATTTTCAGTGCAGAACGAATCTTTAAAATATAATCAATTCTCTATCAATTTTCTTCACCGCTTATCCTCACGAGGGTCGGGGGCAGCGCTGGAGCCTATCCCAGCTGTCATCGGGCAGGAGGCGGGGTACATCCTGAACTGGCTGCCTGCCAAGTGCAGGCCACATGGAGACGTACAAGGTATTTTAGGGATGTGGGAGGAAACCGGAGCGCCCGGAGAAAACCCACGCAGGCACGGAGTGAACATTAAAACTTCACACAGGCGGGGCCGGGATTGAACCCTGGACCCCAGAAATGTAAGGCCAACGCTTTACAGCTGCACCATTGTGCCGCCTCTCAGCGTTGACAGTTCAGAATAGATACAAACCTTCTGGGGGTTCTCCAGATTCTGGCTCTGTCTCTTTTTGGGCTTCACCTTCTGGTTCCGAAGCAGCAGCTCTCTGGCTCGACTCCTCGGTCTGCTGGGGTCCCGTCTGCGGCACCGGCTCAACGGGCGCCGAGGGCTGAGCGTCGTGAGCCGCGCCGGCGTCGGGCGGCTCGGCGGAAGAAAGCGTGGACTCGCCCTGAGGCGCCGCCGCCGCCGCTGCCGCCGCCTGGCATAGCTGCTCCTCCCACTCGCTGAGCTCCTGCTGGAACCAGCGGTTGTCCTGGTGCACGTAGCGCCTCAGGACGGGGGGCAGCGAGTCCATGCCGTGCAGCACCTGGCCCGTCTCGTCATCTGTGTCTTCTGAACGGAAGGTTGCTATTATTAGGATTTGACAGTTACCTCAATTATTTTTTATGACGGCGACGTAATTCTTTATAGGCTTTCACCCGTTTATAATGACATAAAAGTATAAAAAATTTGACATTCCCTGGATCCAGAAGACATCCACAATATGGGATGGGTTTTATGTAAATGTTTTTTAAAAGCTAGACATTTAAATATATATATATATATATATATATATATACACACATATACAAGTTATAAATAGATATATAAAAATATTTTATCCATCTATATTAAAATCTTTTTTAAATATGATTTTATTATTTAATTTTCTAAAATTTATTTATATTTTATTTTTATACACTGTTTACATGTGATCTTGTAAAAACTAATTTTATTCATAATGTGTTTATAAGTTGTTTATATATTAATAGCTATTTACATGTAGATCATTTTTTTATGTCATTGTATATTTTCATAAAATGTTATTCTTTGTATGTGTCTCTCTTTTTATATAAAGTTTTTAGTTCAACATATTTGATGTACATGGTCAACAAGTGTGCTTGTAGTTTTAATTTACATATAAATACTGTAAAAATTGCAACTGCACAAACTAATCTACATTGTATTTTTAAATTCATTATTAAGTATCTATTTTATCATCTATGACTTGTTTGAGTGAACACACATTTATCATTTGTTTTTCACTGTTTATATTTAAATACATACATAATTAAAGATCTATGTATCTAACAGAATAGCAAACCTGAAAGGAATTATATTTAATTTAAATTTAATATAATATATTTATCTACTATATTAAATTTTGCATTTATTTCACAGGCAATCAAAGTCTTCGTGGCTGTAGAATACCAAGTTTTATACAGAAGAAATAACCCCAATTGGGACCGTAGGGGGCAGTCCAGTACCAGTAATAAGATGGGGTAGCCTGTCATCGATGTACATCAGGCAGTAGGCGCTGGCGTTGGTCATGCCGCCAAAAGAGTCTCGCTCCAGCTCCTCCCACGAGGACTCGGTGATACTGATGTCATTGTACTTCATCCAGCGCCGGTTGGCGTGGTTGTAAATGTACGCCCAGTAGTGGCCTGCCGAGGCCTGGCCCTCGTGGACCAGCACGGCGTGAAGTCTGTAGGGTACCTTAGAAAACACAAACAAACATGACAACATTACCCTCATTATTCCGAAAATTGTACATTTACACAAAATATCACAACATATATTACGTGTGAAAACAAAACTTTCATTTTGCAAGAATGAAATACAAATATTACGAGAATATATTAGTAATTAAAAATGACGAAGAAAATCTCATTTCGCGAGAATGAAGTCCAAATTTTATGCCTGAAGTCAGCTGAGACAGGCTCCAATGCAGATAAGCACTATGGAAAATAGATGAATGGAATATTTTGAAACACCTTGAGACAATTTAGAGACTTCAGTGTATGTAGCGTGCACGTTTTTAGGATGTGTAGGGGAAACTGGAGTACCCAGACAAAAACCGACACAAGCACGGGGAGAACATGCAAACTCCAAACCGGATTTGAACCCGGAGAACTCAGAACTGTGAGGCGGATTTGCTAACCAGTCGCCCCACGTGTTGCCTTTAGCAAAATAATGATTAAAAAACAAAACAGTAGAAATGAAATTTACCCCCAGGGAGATCATTAAAAAGTGTCCCTTGATGTCGCTCTAAGTGCAGACAGTATATTCCAGATAAAAGTCAATACCTGAACGTGATGTGGGCCTTGTATACAATTGCACTAAACCGTGTGACCGAGGGAGTCGTGCAAACTTTACCTGGCAGAGGCTGTTGTCTGAGTACATGCCCTCCAGCGTCTGAGTAAGCCTGTCAATGTTGGCCTTTAGCTCTGCGGCGGCAAAACAACACACGAGCGCGGAGGCGGTTAATCCAAGTGACTGATTGCGACGAGCACGGCGCAACTTCCAAAGACTCGCTGAGTACCGCTGATGTCGTTCTCCACTTCCGTCCTCCATCGCTGGAGACAGCCTTTGACAAAGTGCACCTCCTCCTCGGTGATGCTGTGGGGGGCCGGATGGGGTGGGCAGTCGGCGGTGTGTCGGCACTGGGTGAAGGGTTTGTATATTGGGGTACGCTGGCAGCTGGACACCAGACCCTCCTCTTCTTCTGCTGCATCTGCTGGCTCACTGAGGGGAGAAATATTGGCATTATCCAACTACCCGGGCATCCTTTTTCCATAGCGCTTGTCCTCATTCGGGTCACGGCCGAGCCGGAGCCCATTCCAAACACTACATGTCATGATTTCAATTGAAAAGCCTTTTTCTAGCATATTTTTGGGGCGGATTGTTGCCCCCCACCAAAGATTTTGCACATACCAGACACTGCTGTGTCTGGTACTGGTGTAGTGAGTCATCTTATGTCAACTTATTGACGTTTCTTTGAATGTCTCTATAATAAGCAGTTATTTTGTGTTAAATTCCACTTTTACTTGATATAAATGGTAATTTACTGGAAATATTGTTCACTAAAATATTCAGGTTAGTAGCAGTGATGAAATGTGACACATCTATTGTATGTATTACTTTTTCTCTTGGACTCAGTTGCAAAAGTTCACATTTTGGACTGTAACATCTGTGAAATTATCCATCCATCCATCTGCCAAGCTGCTTATCCTCACAAGGGTCACGGAAAAGCTGGAGCCTATCCCAGCTAGCTTCTGGCGAAAGGCAGACTACACCCTGTACTGGTCGCTAGCCAGTCGCAGGGCAGATATTGACACCATCACTGAGCGGGAATCGATCATGTACCACTACACCATCAGTGACTCCCCCCCCCTGTGAAATTATAGCTTGAATTCTGCGATTTCCAGTGAGAACCTGCTCACCTGTCCTCTCGGGCGGCCGCCTCGCTGAGCGGGTGGCAGGGAGGAGGGGGTGAAGCCGAAGGTGGCCGGGCGTCTTCGGCAGGGGAAACGGCGGAGGGCTTGGTCGAGGCGAATTCTAAGACAAATTGCAGCATGTCCGCAAGAGGGAACTTGTTGGGTCCCGAGCCGTATTTTTTGTAGCTATGGAAAACACAGGGAATGCCTTGAAGGGGTACTGCTAGTGGGTGGGGGGACAGATTTAACGCCAGGATCTCTACTTTACCATTCCAGTTTCTGTTGAAGAGCTGCAAGCTGCTCCTTCAGTTTTTTCACTTCTCCTCTCCTCTCATGTGTGCACGTCAGGTTTTTGTGAAGATATCTGTTCAAAAATGATCTTTGAAAAGCTTTTTCTTTTCTTTGCAGTCAATCCTGTCGTACTGTGTGAACATTATGAACTGACTGTATATGATTACCCGTTTATTTTCCCTTCCAAAATAATCACCTGTCCATGTAGATGATTTGTGGAAACTCCAGCTTCTTGTGTATCTTCTCCGGGCGGCCCAGCTGCGTGTTGAACTCAAATCTGGACAGCTCGAACGTCAAAACGGGTGGCAGCTTTTTGAACCATCTCTGCAAAACAAATAAACAAAAGAAAAAAAATCAATAACAGAACATGTACAAACTGCATATCACATGCGCAATAAAAGTCCCCCGACGCGGCAGACCTCTCGACCAGGTGGAGCGCTGTGCTCCGCGTGGAGTGACTCGATCTCCCTCTCCACCATGGCGCCTTCCAGGCACTCATCCAGGTTGTTGAAGCCGTTCACTTGTAAAGGGTACTGGCCGAACTGCTCAATGTTATATGAGACCTGACCTGAACGGACACCCGTAGATATGAGCGGTTGCGTTGTGGTCGCGACTCTGCAACTGAAGTTCGCACGTACCCTCGTGCTTCCGCTCGGTCACAAAGGTGCCATAGAAAAGCTGGACCATGGGGTTGTGTTGTTTGTCTGCTGCGTTGCTGAAACCAAAAACACGTTATATAGTTACATTCAATTAAAGCGATGCAATATGATCCCATTATGTTCGCAGACTTTTTTTTTGTGGAAATCCCTGCGATATTGCGGAAATCTGCAGTTTATAGTGATCTTTTTCTTTGTTGGTTTTACAGAATACAGTAAATCTTGTAATGTCCTCGCGAGTGGCAAAGGGGAGTCACAGAAACGGATGCAGTTTTCTGCTGTTGTTGATCGCCGAGAGAACAGTAAAAAACATACACAATAAGCACAATTGTGCCGGTGCTGCTGTTGACCACAGCTCACGCCGACACTCACGTCAAAGTTTTGTATTTTAATGTTGTGACAAAGAGCTATGTATTTTCTCTCGCTTTCTATAGAAACAAATCTTCCCTACAAACAATATTTTTGATACATTTTATGCTTTTTTTTATGGTACGTGTTTTTAATAGGTCAAATAAAGCGCGCGGGGGGTGTAAAAGCAAACTAAAGTGTTCATGTGGTATCTCCACATCGTGGAATTTCAGCCATAGAAGGAGGGTCCGGGACATGATCGGATGAACGGGGGCTGTTCACTGCAGTCGCTAATCTACTCTTTGGACTTACTCTCCATTGGCCGCCAGCTGAAAGGCGTCTTCGAGCCAGTCGAGCAGTTTGTGGGAGAACTCGCTCACGTCCTGAAAATATATGGGGGAAAAAAAAAATCAAACAAAAGTTGGCATTCCGCCTATGTGCAAATAATTGACTCGACTCTTGCGTGTGTCGTACCTGCTGGGCCTCGCTGGTCCTAAAGGCCTCTCGCAGTAACTCTACGGCAGCAGAGGGGTCGACGAACCTGCGCGTGGAGCCCACCATGAGGGCGAAGAGGCAGCGCAGCTCCTGCATGAAGGCGATGTTCCTCTTGTCCTGTTAGCCGAAAGTCCACAGTCACACTTCAGCCATCTGTCTGATGATGGTGATGATGATGAAGACACTCACCGCGTGGCTCTTACACCTGTTCAGGATTTGCTCCGACAGACGGTAGTTGAGTACCAGCCTTTTAAACACAGGCAGGTGGAAGAGCGACTGCAACACAAAAAGTCCGATTGAGGTAACTTTGCTTATTACTACTATTACTATGTAGTTATTACCTCTGCCAAGGCAGGTATGATTTGATGGCCACTTGCTAGCTTGCCAGTATTACACAAAACTGCCGCTCGCTGTTGTTTCAGTCCTTACTGCTACCTTGTGGCACCACCCTGTTAATTCTTTTCTGAGAGGACAATGACTCCCCTGATGCTACAGGACAGTACTAACTAAGTTTTAATGTCCCTTTTCACATGCATTAAGGTGCTTTCCTTTTAGCCCCCCACGTGTGTTTCCCATGCAGGAACAATTAGTCTTATGTGTCACAATGATGCGACCGGCGTCAAGCACTTATGAGTCTCCTGATAACATTTGAGTGGGAAATTCATGCAGTCTGATCTCATGGTTACACTCAGCGTTGGCCACGGAGGATAACGAGAGCTGCCGAGTGAATCATGCGGTCACTTTGGCTCTAATTTAATTGTGTAATTACATTTTTGGGAGATCACATTCGCCTCTGTTGAATCTACAACCCTCGCTTCGATGGCAACGAGATTAAGATGAAGTTGTGTATTTCAAATGCTCAAGATAATATTAGCGCAAATGGGGGTGTTACGATAGGCGCCCTCAAATGTAGTTATAGTGTGTGTTGCTTTCTGATCAACTTTTTTACTTTTTCCATATCGACAGACGAGGAAGGTCGTCTATAGTTATTCTTCCTTCATTACAACAACAAATGATCAATTTATAACACTCTGCTCACAATCTGACTTTTATCACAGAAGGTACTTGAGGTTACACTTTATCATTTACAAATGTATCATGGTGATCTTAAAGCAAATGTGTTAATTTTTATAAATATTTGAAATCTCGGACTACAAAATTAGAGATGTTGGAAAAAGGGAAAGTCCGAGTTTATAAATATTGCTGGAGCCACGTTCCAGAGCTGTTTAGGGAACGAACAGGTGGGGGATGTTCAGCGAGCTCAGCACTCGGCGTTTTGGTGACAGACAAGAGCGAGTGTCGCCTCACCTGGATGACGGCGCTGAACCAGCAGGTGTTGCCCACGTTGCGAATGCCGACGGGCCAGTCTTCCTTGCGGATCCAGTCCGCGGGGCTGCTCATGTCGCTCTGGGCCTCGCACCGCTTCCTCTTACTCCTCGCTGAGTTCTCCTCGGCGCTGGCCTCCAGAGCACTGTCGGGAGATCGGAGCATGCACGAAAAACATGGATACGACATGTAGGGCCCACCCAAACATATTCGTGGTTGGCCATTCACCCATTAGTGTAATTTCTTTGGAACTTATGCTCTGTTTTTTGCATGGAGTGCTTGTGCGCGCTTGTTTTTCCATTTATGATGTAAGGTAAGTTTGCGCTCGCGTGTTAATGTGGCGACTATGCAGCTCTTATAAGCCGCATGCGAAGGTGGTTTGTTTTGTCACACGATTGAACGACTGAATGCAGTCGTTAATGCAACACGGTTTCATGATTGTGTACATGCAAGATGCACGGTGTTGATGCCGTGCTGATGATTCTTTGTGGGTATTGTTACCAATCACAGTAAAAAATAAATAAAAAAATCAATCCAAACACTATACAGAGTTAATGTTCTTCTTTTATGAGCCTCTCCGTTTTGAGTGCTTTGCCACCATTTTGTGGCAGGGCTCGGTCCTTATCCCCCCGCAAATAGAAAGGATTCACGGAATGAAGACAACAGTGTGTTTGGGTTGGATGCGATAGAAACTGGGGGAAGAAAAAAGCTGGTACCGGTGGAGCTCTTTCTCCTCTTCCTGAACCTTCTGGGACTCCTGCAGGCTCAGCTCGATGGCCGTTTGCAGCTCATCATGAACACCTGAAGAAAGAACATCTTCATAATCATCAATATTATGCCACCATTTTGCTAAAGGGATTCCATGTGACACACAGTGGAACATCAGTAACCACCACGACATCATTTTGAAACTAATTGGGGGATACTTTTCTAGTCAACTCTTTAAAAAAAAAAAGGCAAAATACATACCAATAAAGGCTTTCCCTCCTAACAGACAAATTGTCCTACCTTTTTGTCCTTCCCAGGCCCCTGCGGGTGTCCCGGACTCTCGCGGTTCTCCGGCATCCCCGGCCTCCGTCGGCTGACTTGTCAGCAGTCCGACGGCGTGTCCGATGTCACCCCGACAGGCCTGAAAGGCGGCAGGGAGATAAGGCAGGAAAAGATCCAGGCCACGTACTCTGTCTGCATACGTGCGCAAGGACACTTCACTTGACTTCACTCTCGTGACATCCAATAAACGATGAGTATCAAACGCTCTGACTTACTTTCAACGCTCTGCAGAGGATCTGTGGATCCTGGATGCCGGTGATCTCCCTCAGCTGGTTGATGAGCATCTCAGTCTGCTAAGGAAACAAAACAATAAGCTAGGCTTGACTTTAGGACTTATTGCATTATAGAGATAAAAAAAATGTCCAAAATTACTTGAGGCTGAGGAATTATGATTGATCAATTCATTACCCTCAGTCAATTAATGGTCTTCATAACTGTGTCCATAAATGTTCACGTTTTACAGCGCTGAAATTCTTTTTAGCAGTTAAAAAGGCGAGATGTGGTGGCTATAAAATGTCTACACACCCCTGTTCAAGTCCAACCTTGGTTTCATCAGACCAAACACAAAAGGAACCCGCGCTGTGTCCAAATCGGTGAAACCCTGATAATATCATAAACGTGGAATATTACCATTTTTATGATTGAAAAAAGGAAGTCAAGCAGCATCTCGGTGTGGCTCGTGTTCAACCTTCTCACGATGTATTCATTACTTATCAATATTTAAAGGAGCAACATTGAAATCACCGAAACTTGTCTTGACCAAGGACTTTTCGCCCAGCGTTCCTTTCCCTTTCCCGCTTGCCTGCCTGAAAACCATCAGGACGCATGCAAAGCATGACGACGCCTCATGTGAGGCACACTTGAAGCCCGTGACGCACACGGGCATGACAAATGCCCAAATGCCAAACTGCCATTGTCATACGAGGCCGAGACTTGGACCGGTTCAAGAGCACAAACAGAATCAAGTCACTGTCCTGAGTGGCAGATAACGCTTATGTATGTTTGGGAAAAATGATTCCTACCCGCGATATGAGTCGATGCTTAACAAATGCGACATGCTAATGAGATCCACTCTGGTTGACTCTCATGTAAAAGAGAGAACAAACAAACTGTGGAGCGTGTTTTCACCATTGTGGACACAAAGCATTTAAATACAAACTGGGGGTGGCGCGCTGAGTGTGACGAGCTATATTCAGCCCGTCGCTGCAACAGCAGGTGGATGCATCACACGAGCGCACACAAACATACAGAAAGCCAAGAGCAGGGGGCCCAGACTTATATGGCATCCGGGGGGTATACAGTATCTGAGAGCCCCTTGGTGAGCCTCTATTTTAAGCTGCTGACATGGATAGGACAGGCTTCTGTTTATCATTCCGCTCGGCATGCCAGCAGAACTCCATCACTGACCCGCTGCGACTCGCCTTCTCCCTGATCTCTCGCACACAAACACAAGCGCACTGACGCACGCCGCCGCTTTGGGTGGCGTAAATTAAAAATATTTAGGTTTGACAACCTAGAACACTGCAAGAGACGTCACTCGGGGGTTCACAAAAAAAATACAGCCAGACTGTTCATAGGTTTCTTCACAGTAAAATGTTTTGGTGACTTGTTGAATTTACCATATAGTATTAACATTACAATTTGAGCTCAATTGAAAACATAACACTTAGATCTACAGCAAAAAAAAAAAAAAAAAAAAAAAAAAGCAATGAGGTATGATAAATTACTGTATATATAATTTAATGTACTTTTATGGAATATTTAAAAAAATCCCCTTTATTCAGATGAAAGTGTAAGTTTTTCCCCTCTCATATGATGCTTTTGTATATGGGAAAAAGGTCAACATAACCCAGCTCGTACTGTCGACGGAGTTTAGTGAGACGGCCACCCAACAACACAGAAGGGTTAGTGTTCGCCCGGGTTAGTCGGTCCCCCACGGGATTTCACGCTAAGAACACCCCCGTCGTCCATTTTTTTGACTTATTTGTTTGGTTTTGCGCTCACCGAGTTGGCTGAGTTTTCTCCATTTTCGCCCTCTTCGGCTCTCATTGCAAAAAAAAAAAAAAAAAAAAAAAAAAAGCGAAGGCGAATTTCTTCCCGTTTTCGAATTTCAGCCTGGAGCGCGGAGTCACTGCCACTCCATCGGGCACACGCAGCCAGCCAGAGAGCAGAGACCCGCACGCGCGCGCTCGCCTCGTCGGTGTGCGGTGCGCGCGCGCGCGCACGCCCCAGCAGGGGGTGGAATCGGACGTGCGCGCGCACGGGCGACGTGATTGACGGGGAGGGGTGCTGTGGGAAGTGCACACGCGCATGGTGCCACTCAAAAGTGCCCTTGAGGTCTTCGGGTTTTCTATCAGCTGTCCCGTATGTGATGAAATTTAAAAATAATGGTAATAATAATCTTTAGAGAAAAGTCGCAATGCTGCTAAAAGTTGTCATGTTAAAAAAATTCACAGAATTAAGCGGTAATGTTACAAGAATATGGTCTGGCATGCATCAGTCATCTTTTATTGTGTTTATGTCAGACTTTAAGACTTTTATTTGAGGAAATTTTGTCATTGTTTACCTTGTGTTTTTTGTGTATTCTTGCCGCAACACCAATTTCCCTTCACCGGACAATGAATAGATTATGATTCTGTAATGTAAACAAGAATGAAGTTCCTGTGTTACTAGAATAAACTTGTAATCCTGCAAGAATATAGCTAGCACATTTTTATTCAGTTCATACTCGCGAGCGTCTGTGATGGGACTTTTGACGGGCATCTACTCTCACGCGTTTCATTATTCTATGGGCGGTATCAGCTTACTCGGGTAGGTGAAGATCAATATCGGAAAAAGCAAAAAAAAAAAAAAAATGTCCACACTATCCCGGTCTGTGTCGTGGCTCTTCATTTCGCACCGCCCGGGCTTCTATTTGATACAACCGAGGATACTTTGGTCGTTAAAACGTTAAACAAAGGAGAAAGAAGAAGGATTTCAAGCTCAATGTCTGTCATTTGGTTACTGCTATTGTCAGGTAAGATGTTGTTCTTTTTATTGAAATACAGTCATGTAAAACGAAATAAATTCTGCATGAGCAGTATTTTTTTTTTAAAACCCATGGCGTCGATCGACTTTCGCGGGGCCGTGCCAGCACAGAATGAGTCAAAAATGGCCACGTTTGGCACGCAAACGCTAATTTGATCGCGCCGCGGACGCGTCTCGCAGGCCACATAGCTGAAAGCGTTCCGGAGAAGCCCAAAAGGTCGCCATTGAATCAAGTGACAAGAGCGCTCCTGAGGAAATATGACTGCGGAGTTCGTCCCGTCCACAACTGGACCAGCGCCACCACCGTCTACGTTGACTTGATATTGCAGTCGGTCCTTGATGTGGTAAATACTCACGAGCCCTGTTGATCAAATCTTTTCGGCTTGTTGTGACCTTTGGCTTCAGAGGCAAAAAAGTTCTGGTTTTGTTTCAGGATTCAAAAACGCAGACTATTACCACAAGTATTTGGTACAGGCAGGTAATTTAGTGACATATTGACATGAATTGTAGATAAACAATCATGTTTTGATCAATCCTCATCTTGTTTGTTCAGATCTGGACCGATGAGTTTCTGGTTTGGGACCCGGCCGAATTTGACGGCATCAATGAGATTTCGCTGTCATCTGACGCCATCTGGATTCCCGATATCATCGTTAATGAACTGTACGTCGAGAGCAGTCGTAAAGAATGTCCACTTGGATCATGTATCGTAGGTTGTATCGTACAGTTTTAGAAATTGAGCGTTGCTATTTCTATGACAAACAATTTGACCAAGGGAGCTGCCAAAATGGACGACCAGTTACATAACCGACCGGATCAAAATTCTGTCCGAGTGCGAGGCTCTCACCTTCTCTCTTCCCCGACTCACCCTCCAGCGTCGACGAGGGCGGGTCGGCGGCCATCCCTTACGTCTACGTCAACTCGTCGGGCCGTGTGAAGAACTACCGGCCCATGCAGGTGGTCCTGGCCTGCAGCCTGGAGATGTACGCCTTTCCCTTTGACAGGCAGAACTGCAGCCTCACCTTCCGCAGTTGGCTCCACTCAGGTGGGCTCTCAATCGACACGACGCCAACGCTCAAAGTGCTGCGGACTGCAACGAAAACGCCCAAAGCTAAAACTACAATCCGGAGCACATACTTCGAAAGGAAGCATTTTATAACCGAGTCGGTGCAGAGCGCCACTAGCTGTGCTAGGTGGAGCCATTCAGTGTCATCAAACATTTTAACTAGTGTCTATTGAAGTCTAATTATTAACATTATTTATGAAGAGATTGCCTACACAGTGAATGAAGGTTTTCTTGGCAGCTCGGAACAGTTGTTGTTATTTTGTATGAATTAAATAGAAAGTGGAGGACCTAGTAAAACCTTCCTCGTGTCTCCTTGCCTCCGTTCCGTCATCACCCTCGATCGCCTCTCGCTCGCGGTCGTCTTCAGTGGAGGAAATCGACCTGGCGCTGTGGCGGAGCGCCGAGGCCATCGCTAACGATCAGAGGGAGTTCATGAATGACGGCGAGTGGGAGCTGCTGTCCATTCCGTCACGCTACTGGCGCCTGCAGCAGGATGACGCAGACTACGCCCACGTTTGCTTCCACGTATGTCCTGTTAGAAACATGTTTTATGGCCCTTTTAATGCCATCAGCACCATAAAGAATAATACATATTGACATATGCTTCCTTTGCAAGTGGGGAATCGTAATTACGCACTTGAGATCCGCACTCGGGCTTCAGCGTTTGAGTCCAATGTACGCGCCCCTTCAAGTCACAGCAAATCTACTTTTGAGAGTGCGCGCAGAACAACCGTCAAGCGTCAAAGGCCGGCCAGCGGGCTAACGGCAAATGATGAGGCTCGGTCCGTTTGCGGGCGGCAAGAATAAGAGGGGCTCTGATAGACAGGGAAAGGGCGAGCGACCATAATGAGACTGTCTCAGCGGCTGCCTGATCAATGGACGTCTTGTTAGCGGCGAGGCAAGAGCGCTTTTGCAGGTGGAACGCTGGCTCGGCTGCTATTCATGCAGCTCAAAGGAGCCGAGGGCTGTTCGATGAAGGAGAACTTCACGGATCGCTGAGTATTAGCGAGCATTTCTTTTAGACAAAGGCGTTTCTTTTTAATTCAGTATCGTCAGTAAATAACTGTCCCCCTGCGCGACCTTTCCTCAGAACACGTTTAACGGGACAATGCACGGCTTCGGTTGATGATGTTCAATATTACTGCTCGGCGGCTCTTGCACAATCTCATCTGAGCCGATACGTGACCACTGCAAATCATAAAGCCGGTTTGAAATGTTTTGTTGAATTAATAGCTATTAAATTAAAAGCTGGTAGCGTCGATTACAAATGAGGCTTGCAGTCTTTTATTGCTACAAATTTGAAGGGCAAATAAAATCCTTGTCGTTATCTTCTGAAACCAAATGATTTATTTTGCGCTCGTGTTGTCCATTGTCACTCAAATTCAAGGAACTAAATACTGTTTCTTGATGTAGCGAATGAGCGGCTATTGTAGGTCTTGATCTGAGCTGTCAAAGGGTTCCTAGTAGCTTATTTTGTGGTCCAGGTTTTGATCCGAAGGCGGCCGCTGCTGTACGTGGTGGGCCTCCTCATCCCCAGCATCTTCCTCATGATGGTGGACGTGATGAGTTTCTATCTGCCCGTGGACAGCAGCACCCGCATTGGCTTCAAGATCAGCACCCTGCTGGGCTACACCCTGTTCAGAGTCAACCTGACGGACGAGCTGCCCGCCACCGCTGTCACGACCCCGCTCGTAGGCAAGAGTACCATTACCGTTTTCCATACATCGAAGAACTGACCTCGCATTAAAAATCGCTCCTTTGTGTTCGAAGGTGTGTTTTTCGCCGTGTGCATGGCGCTGCTCATGCTCAGCTTGATCGAGTCCATCCTGGTGGTGAAGCTGCTGCACCACAGCGAAAAGGAGTTCCGGGAAATGTCCGTGTCGGCCTGCCTGCTGGACAAGTACGGCCTTGCAGAGAGCACCCTGACCTCCACCCGAACCCTGGACCGGCTCAACCAATCCCAAGGTGATGTTACAGATCTAGATTGTGGATTGTTTCAGCAGTTACTGGGGTTTCAGAGAGTCTAGCTGTTTACCTACTGTACTAGAAAATACAACTTTCGAGGAGAGTATTGGGCGTAGAGAGGTGTGCAGTGCTTGGTTCTAGAGAGGGTTGGGGGAGGTGTGTCAGAACGTAGCGTAGTCGTCAGGTTGTTTGTGAAGTCGAGATAAAATGAAGAACTTGCGGTTGATTGTAACATCTTTATTTGCATCAATCTCTAAATAATACCTTTCTTGATCTGGTGCTTAGATTTTGAGTTTGAGGCCTCACCAGAAGAGGACCTGGAATCGCTTACTCCTATCGAGCAAAATCCTTCCAGCCTCGAGTGGCTCCTCAGGGAGCTGGTTTCCCTGCGTCTGGCCTTTTCCCAGGAGGACACAGAGGCTTCGGCTCAGGCTGAATGGCTGGCACTCTGCTCAAAGCTCGACCGCTTCCTCTTCCGCCTCTACCTGATTGTTCTGGCCGTGTACGCCGGGTCCCTGCTGCTGTTGTGGGCCAGCTGGAGCTTCGCCTAACGGCACACTGATTTCCTCACTAATTCTGCAACGTGCTTCATTTTTGCCTTATGGAATGAGATTCTTTAAAGCTACGCAATATTCAAGCCCAAATTAGTGTTGGAATACTATTACTAGAATAGATCATGATCTCAAAAGAATTGTATCATCAGAAGAATTGAAAGAACAAGATATAGTCAGCAATTTGCTTGATTCTGTTCTCCGAATAAGTTTTGCAAACCTGCTTATAACCTGCCCGAGTGCTGAACTACTTCTGTTCCTAAATAAAACATTACTGTCATTGTCAATTTGTCTATTGTATTTCCTTTCATTCTTTGCTGTATTGCAAATACATACATAGCAGAGAGACGAGTGAGACATCAGTGGAGAAAATCAGGTATAATGATTTCCCAACAGTGGAAATATACTTAGTGATACTGCACAATGAGACGACACTCAGGGGAGTGAACGGAGCGCCGCTCAGATCGCGCTCATACTTTCATCCCACAGTCACAAAACAGATCAATAAAACCCGCCGGGGGCCCGACGATGGCTGCGTTTCTCGTCTCGGTTGGTTTCCTAATAGTCTGGATGAGAATATCAAAAGTGCGCCATTGAAAGCCGTCGGTGGAAGGATCTATATTAATGCAATTTTTACACTAACTGCAAAACTCCTGTGCCAGTGGATCGGGTTACGCGACGGTTCGGTAACACATCTGATAGCTGGCTGTGTGAGGTCACAGATTTTGAATCAGTCGACGATCCAACAAGCTCCATACTACATAAACAAAAGATTACTTTATTAAACTTATTCTGTGACAGCCTGGACATTGAAAATGATTAGTGGTATCGTAAACAGAAGGATAAATGGATGGCTATCACTATTAAAAACCTTTTCCAGATTGCAAACCACTGTGACTGATCGCTAACAAGTTCTGCAGCCTTGCCCGATTGCTAATGACTCAATTAACTGCCCTGACACACAATCTGGTTGCACACCCTTGCACTCGCTCGGCTTGGGTTTGGCTCATCGCATCAGTGCTCAGTGTAGGAGTGGCCTCTCACAGTTGGATGGCTTCCCCCTCGCGAGCCAGGCGACGCTAACAAGGTTTTCACGACACGACGAGAGGACTCAGGCGAACTATCACGATGAGACCGACATCGGCCTGGACTTCATTGGTTCTCTTCTTTGTTGTTGAGGGGACATCGAGAGCTTGCACGGGTACAGTACATTTTTATTCTCATATCTGTTTCACAGGTGATGATAAATATCTGTGTCCAGACTTCATTTAATTGCTCAGCTAAGAGAAATCACCTTTGGTATTCTAATAGTTTAATTTGGCAGGTACAGCACGTGTAATAAATCAGTTTCCAATAGAAAAGAGAAATGTCGGTAAATGTCAACAACGCGACGATTTGAGTGGTCTTCTCTCTCATAATTGGATGAACATTTAAATCATTCCAGTGAAGAAATTGGGCAGCAGCCCCGGCAGGTTCGCCAACGCCACGTTGGTACGTCTCTCCGAGTTTTTGAGCGCTGGCTACAAAAAAGGGGTGCGGCCGGTCAAAGACTGGCGGACGTCGACCCTGGTGGCCATCGACCTGATGGTTTACTCCATCCTCAATGTGGTGAGGATGTTGCGAATTGTCTAAAAATGCTTTCAGATATGTCCTGAAATTCTGATTGGTCAAGTGAATATTTGATGACTGTCAAGGGAAGTCTTTGCTATTTTCTTCTGTGATTCAACAGGATGAGAAGAACCAGGTTTTGACAACATATGTGTGGTACAGACAGGTAAACTGACAAACTGCAATGTTACTCGAACGAAATACCGTGCAAATTGACGCCGTACCAGTCGATGTATTCATCAGTGCTATTAGATCTAATGTAGTGATTTCATTAAGTTTCTCCCATTCTGGAACTTCCAAGTCCTGGACAGATGAATTCCTCGTCTGGAATCCCGAAGACTTCGACGAGGTCAAACAGGTTTCCATACCAACCGCCAACGTGTGGGTGCCGGACATCCTCATCAATGAGTTGTAAGCCCGAAAACTCTTCGTCGTCTCCTCCGCTATCGCCTGCGATATCGCTGACGTTTGACGTCCGCCTTGAAAACAGCGTCGACGTGGGGAAGTCTCCCGACATACCGTACGTCTATGTGACCCACGACGGGTTGGTGCGCAACTACAAACCCATCCAGGTGGTCACCGCCTGCACGCTCAACATCTACAACTTCCCGTTTGATGTCCAGAAATGCAGCCTGACGTTCCAGAGCTGGCTTCACACTAGTAAGCCCCACTCACTCGAAGAACAACAAGTTTGGGGCAGATGTGGAAGTCAAATATTTGGTGTTTTTGCAACAAAATCACAGGCTTAACAAATGGAATGTTATGGCATATGCCATGAAATATTCAAATAAATTGCACTGATATACTTCATGTTAGGACGTTCCTTGAATTCCATTTGCTAAACGGTCCAAATTGTAAACTCCAAGGCCTCTCACTAGTCCCAAGTCCTAGCTTCTCCGAGCTCTTTCTGCCCCCGCCGGGATGTGTGCTCGGAGAGAAGGGCCGAGCCGTTGCCATGACGGCCGTCCCGCCGCTGCTGACATTGTGTTCGATCGGCAGTTGACGACATCAACATCACGTTGATGCGCAGCCCCGAGGAGCTGAGGGAGGACAAGAGCGTCTTCATGAACCAGGGAGAGTGGGAGCTGCTGCACGTTCTGTCCAACTACAAAATCTTCAGCGTGGACAACGACGACTACTACGCCGAGATGAAGTTCCACGTGAGTTGCCGCTGCGGCCTCACCAGGCAAAACTTTGTATTACTCCTTCCTTTTAATCATCCTTGGTACAGCATTTCCAGTTGCTTTCAGGCCATTGAGGCAGGCCGGACTGTGCAATGTTCTTCCTTTTTTTTTCTCCGGAGGCCACATAGAGAAAAGGTGAAGGATGCAAACGCCACTTTGAAATTCTTGGACTCCCTGCTATGTTCAACCGATTAATCGATATTTTAGGGCAAGGCCAGAGGAAACCATGCGTAGGAAACAAAGAATGTCCAAGATTTGGTATTATTTCACACTTGACAAGCTGCAGACCCGTTAACGGTTAACCACTTTAAAGCCAGCGCCAGCCTACTGTAGGTCAACACAGCCAACTTTACACTCTCATTCGCTGGACTCTGATGTCACACAACAAGGCCAAGCCCCGCCTTTTAAAGCTATGTACATTCAAAGTCACAGATACAGTGTCGGACATGAGGATGGTGACCATGAGTAAACAAAAATAAGACCTTCACCTCTCGTGCGTATTTTACATTGCTATTTCTAAAGCTTTAAAATGTACTGTATGTAAAAATCTAATAAATATGGAGTTGCTACTTCATGGAGGAACGGAGGGAGGGACTGAAAGGGCGCCGGAAATGCTCTCTGGAAGTCGCGCGGGAAGGTGAAATAGTTTGAAATGAAGACCACCCCCGCAAAAAAAAAAAAAATTGTCAACAGGTGGTGATCCGTCGGCGGCCGTTATTCTACACAGTCAACCTGCTGCTGCCCAGCATCTTCCTCATGGTGATGGACATCGTGGGTTTCTATCTTCCACCTGACAGTGGCGAGAGGGTTTCCTTCAAGATCACCTTGCTGCTGGGCTACTCAGTCTTCCTCATCATCGTGTCCGACACTTTGCCCGCCACCGCCATCGGGACACCCCTGATAGGTGACCGCTACCCGCATGTCCAGGGCCCACGTTGTTTGATTCTGCGTGTTTCACTGATATTCCCTTCGTCTTGCCGGCGCCGTAGGCGTGTATTTCGTTGTTTGCATGGCGCTCCTGGTGATCAGCCTGACAGAAACGGTGCTGATTGTGCGTCTGGTCCACAAGCAGGACCTGCAGCCCCCGGTGCCCCACTGGCTGAGGTACCTGGTCCTGGAGAGAGCTCCGGCCCTCTTCTGCATCTACAAGAAGCACCGGCTGTGCTCCAGATTGTCCTCACAGAACTCCAATATGGACGACTACAAGGACAACAATTACGGAACTGGTGAGCTTCTGCTGATTCATGTTGCCTGGTACGCATAAAAATCCTGGTCTGGTCTATCTTTGTTTTGAGGTCATAGCTTGGGTCACCGTCAGTATTGTCCATCAACCATCTAGAACGCTTAGCCTCTTTGGGGTCAGGGGTACCTGGAGCCCATTTCAGCTGATTTTTGGTGACATTTGACTTCAGGTGACTTTGGGAACGTCCATCTTGTTGTCTAGTCCAGGGTGTACCTTGCCTCCTGCACAGTCACCAGGGATACACTTGACCCTAAAGCGCGATAAGAAATCAAAAGATGGATTTATCACAGCGTCAACCTTTTTGTTTTGGGAAAGTCCAACATCAACAGTTTGTCTTCTTTTAAGGATGCGGACAGCAAACCGCTTGAATTCCGGTGGAACTTGCATTTCCATCGCACTAGTTCTTTCCATGTTGTACTGTTATTCAGGTTCACGTGGCTTTCTGCTCATCTCTCCTCATTAGCTCAGTGCACGCTCCATCACACGTGTGAGATCGGCCGGCAGCACGAGAGGGAGGCGGCCCTGCTGAGCCGGGGGCCGCAAACCTCCAGAGACCCGTCCACCCCCGTCGTGAGCAACATTCTTCAAGAGGTCACGGCGATACGCAGCTTCCTGGAGAAACGGGACCGTGGCAACGAAGTGGCCAAGGAGTGGCTGCAGGTGGGCTATGTTCTGGACGTTCTGCTCTTCAGGGTCTACCTGGTGGCCGTGGTGGCCTACAGCATCACACTGGGTTCGCTGTGGTCCGTCTGGCAGGTGGCCTGAGGGCGCAATGTTGCGGTCGCTCCGTGGGAAGTGGAAATTACACACCAGTGGGCTAAAGTTTGGAGACACTTGCATGGTAAACCCAACATAAAGCGAATCCATGGAGTCCGTACCTTTGTACGACCAATTGAATTTACCATAAATGATGCTGAGACAAAAGACTATTTCGGGTTTAGCAAGTTCCGTGAAGGCCGTGCGCTGCTTTTCCGGGCCAGCGTTGAGATGTTCGCAGAGCCCAGGCTTGACCGATTCTTCCACTTACAGGATTATTGTTAAGATAGTTAACAGCAACACGATAACATGCATAATTAATCATTCCATTTGGTTAATTTCTCAGCCACAATGTTCCTGGTTCAATTTCAACCTGTAATTATACAACAGTGTCAGAATTTCTTTTTATTTTAATCCCAATATTCATAGTTAATGGGTCACTACGTACGTAATATTTGTCATTGCAAATATGGAAAATGACAAATGATAAAATACAGCATATATTTATTGCAATTACTGAAATTTGTACAGATGGCTTTGCTGGTTAATTTAGATAATGTATTAACTATTAAAAAAAAAAATATATATATATATGAATAAAATATACTCCACATGAATTTTTCCACATGAAATTCATTCATTCATACAATCAAAATTTTTTATGATATCGAAATATATACATTATCTATGCCCAAATCATTTATCCATCGTGTAAGGGAAAAATTATGTAAAGGATCAGTATTATGATGCAGTTGTGCCCGCCGGTAATGTTGTAGTTCTACTTAAATGCCCGAAAGGGGCGCTGTGCACTATCACATCGAAGCCTTTCCAAATGAGTGAGAAACAGGCCTGGCAGGATTAGACAAAGTTGACAAAAGATTTATTCAGGAATGTTGGAAATATTTTTGACCAAACGACAAAACGAATCGAATTGATTTCAGTGGACAGAATATGAAGTAAATATGATGTGAAAATGTACAGCACGTGTCATTTTTATATGTGGAAAAATTTCTACAAGCTACCGTGAGTGCGACGTTCTCTGTTGCTGTCATTGTTCTGTTTGCAGCAAGAGCGTTGAAGCTAACCTCAGTTGGATTTTCATGCTGGGATAATCTTCGATTATTTAATAAATCACATAATGGGAAACATGAAAAATGTCTTTGCCATTCTTGTACAACTTCAGTTACTCAACTGCGCGAGATTGATGTTGTTCTATTTTGCGCTCCATAATGCGCTGCACATTTTCATTGCGCAAGGCTTTCACTTTGCACGGTCAAGTGTGCAATTTTCGAATGTACGTCATTTGCTGATGCGTTCCTGAGCCCGCGTCAATTTCCTGGACACAATGATGCCGGTTTTTAATGCAATGCTGGCTGAGGGACGGAAGGTCACATGCCTTCTACTTTGCTTTTTGGGCTTGCCACTTAAATGTAAAGATTTCTCCAATTTCTCTGGATCTTTTGGTGATATTATAGACCGTAAATGATAAAATTCTGAATAAACTGAAATTGTTGGACTATTTATCCACACAGTTGTTTACAACGTGGTGTTGCCATTCCTTTCCTGTGAACAATTGAGTCTTTCAGGGAACGCTGCTTTTGCGTCCAGTCACGACACTCACCTGTTGCCGATGAACCCGTTCACCCGCGGAATGTTCCAAAGTTCTGGTTTTTGAGCATCCCTCAACTTTCAGTCTTTTGTCATCCATATTCCAGCATCTCAACTTCAACGGAAATAGAGTTTGTCTCCTCAAAACACTGCTGGAACAGATTATAGCAGGGAAAAGGTTAGGGAACACAAACAGATTGACCAGTGATGTCAAGAATAAGAATGTGGGTCAAAGGTCCAAGATAAAAGGCAGGTGACGACCGACCACAAGACGTCGAATGACGCAGACTCCGGCGGCCCTTTGGTCCTTCCTTCCTCGTCGGCCACAATAACATCAAAGTATGAGCTGTGAACACATTTGACTGGCAGATTTTCTGTAACTTCCTGTCCAAAGGACCCTAAACAAACAAAACACGACAAACCTCCAAAAAACTGATAAGAGCAAAGCTTTGGTTTCTGTCAGTAAGCGCAGGCACGTTAAGTCTACAGGTTACTCTGTAGTACCGACAAGGGCATCCTTGGCAGTTCATCAAATTTATTGATGAGTCCAAGTTTATTTGTCCAGATTTTTCGTTTGTTGCACCTTCTGTAGTTAAAAAGACATTCTCACCGATGTGTATGGTAGCGTTGCTAACTTTGGCATTTGCTAACGACATTCAGCTAATTTTCTAAACGGATTTAGCGACTATTTTTCCATTCATTTCATTTCTCTTATTTCAGTGGAAGTCAAAGATGGGTGAGTGCCCCCCCACACCAAAAAATCTGACAAGTACTGTATGTCATCCTTGGCGGTCGTGGGTGTTACATTGCGGTGTCACGACACGTTAGCGACTCATCACGTACGTGAGAAATGAAGAACGGTTTTTGTTCCCAATTATAGGTCAATGTGTTAATCGAAATGTTATGTATCAAGAGCACTAGCGGCATCAGTACTCAGTATTGGAGTGTAATCTCAAGAATAGCTACTTGTAACCACTTGGGAAAAATGTGGTATTGAATATCCCAAGTGGAAAATTAATCCAAAGTTAATTTATTGTAACCACACAACACCTATCCCTATACAACTTAAGTAATTTT
Source organism: Syngnathoides biaculeatus (assembly GCF_019802595.1). Classification (NCBI taxonomy): domain Eukaryota; kingdom Metazoa; phylum Chordata; class Actinopteri; order Syngnathiformes; family Syngnathidae; genus Syngnathoides; species Syngnathoides biaculeatus. The sequence continues at coordinate 13,248,550 of NC_084657.1, forward strand.
AACCTTTACAGGTAGCCATTTTCAAAGGAACGGTTAAGCGCAGGTTACTGTACGTTGTACAAGTACGTCTCCATTTCGGAAGCTTAAAATCACAAAGCTACATTGAGCGTTCACACAAGAACGCCAAATTGAAAACTATCATGTATACTTCTTACAATATTGCCAAGTACAAAAGCCACCCCGGCTAACATAGCTAACTAGCTGAGAAGTAGCAAGCTATGTAGCGAGCTAAAGTTAGCGAGCGAAGTTGCCATATATACTCAAATAATAACAATAACAAAAAGTAGAAAATAACTTTACTTGTCTGTTAAGCAATTTACACTGTACTGTGTACAGCATGTCAGAATGAAGTTTTGTTTTTCCTCCCGCAGGTGTCGCCATTTTCCTGTTTGTCGACAAAGCTTGCTGCATTCCGCGCATGCGCTCATTAAAATTAGTTCATTTAAAAACAAACAAAAAAAAAAAGGGTTACACTTTTATTGATGACTTAGAAGTTTAAAAAGGGTGGATTGTTAAAATCTATCCAAAAGATGAAATGATTGTTTTATTGGTAATAAATCACCACGTAATCCATTTGAGGCAAAGTACTACATTGGACAAGTAAAACTACTACTACATAAAATTTAACAGTACACGAAAAAGCAGAAAATTGTAACATTAAACATTTTTTTAAACTTATATTTTACGGTTCTTTTCCCAGAATTTTTAAAGCTTGAGGAATTAGCAGATATTATAACCGACCTCTTAATCTGGGAGCTACACATTATTACCAACAATAAATAAATCTAATTTTTAACTTTATTTTTCAAGACTTTTAACACTTGCAAATTTACAGTACATGAATTGTAAGTTTGAGTTCTTGTGATCTTATTTTTCCCCCCTGCTTATTCTACTTCTACGTCTACATAGAATGCACGTGAAACTAAAAAAAAAAAAAAAAAACAAAAACCTAAACATTTACGTTCATAATCTTCTGAGTAGGAATGCATGAACAAATAAAGATAATTGTTGATTAATTAAGGAAACAAAGCGAGTGAGAATCCTAAGACAATTGACAAAGTCCATTGTTTATTTCCTGTGAGTACAATTGATTTTTATAATGAGACCCATAAATAAAACAAACAAACAAAAACAAAAAACCAATCCACTACGAAAAGACAATATACTGGTTAGTAGGATGTAAAAAAAAAAAAAAACATTTTTTTTTCCACGATCAAAAAGGCACAACATTGACGACTTTAGTGACAACATGGAAGGACCTGCAGCATGAAATCTTTTTTTTTTGTTTTTACACACTCCATCAGAGAACATTGACATGTTACAAAGAGATGTCTGATTCTACATTGAACTAATAATCAAGAAAAACAAAAAAAAAAACAAAAAAAAACTATCAACAGTGGTGAGAAATATGGAAAACATATTGCCACAGCGGAATGGTGGGGGAAAAAATAACTGCAAATTGTCGCTGGAAAAGACAAAGGACCTTTTATTTATTTATTTTTTGCAAAGCTCTAATGCAAATTTCAACAACAACAAAAATAAGCAATAAGAACAAAAAAAAAATAATTAAAAAAATAATTGGGCACCTTCTAAGATTAGGCTAAGATTAGGTGCTGAGGTAGACAAAAACTATAATTGAAATCATCATCAAAATATTAATTAAAAAAAAGAAACTATCATCTTTAAATTTCTTAATAATACAGAGACTTGTGCTGCCACCAAAATGGAGGAAAGAAGTAGCAGAGAAAGAAAGAAAAACAACAAATGCTTTGTTGCCTTTAAAAAAATAATAATACTACAAAAAAAAAAAAAAGCTTTGTTATGGTTGGTCCGAACGGGGTTGAAGTTATTGGTCCTCAGTGCTAAGATAAAAAAATAACTTTTTTTTTTTTAAATGACAATTTTCTTATCAATGTACGTTCGATGGTTGCATGGGTGTGAAATGGCGAGAAGAAACACCACACCAAAAACACACACAGGCACGTGCGAGTGCCAGCTCCAGGGATGCCATGAGTGACGCTACTTTTTTTTCCCCAGCCAAGAGTCCTGAACACAATGGTGCCTTGAGAAAGGAATTTAATTTGCTCAAAACTTAAACCACATCTTTCAGCATTAAAATGAATGCAAATGCCATTAATCCGTTCCTGGCTCCCCCAATAAGCAATTTTTTTCAAAGAATAAAAATAGCACTCCATAATATTTGTCAATTCAAAAACATACAGGTAATGAATAGAATGTAAAAAAAAAAAAAAAGTAACCAGTTTTAGCCACACTTTTTTTGCTTCAATGAAATTGTGCTGCTCCTTTTGGTGTGGTCGCTATGGCAACCGTGGGGCATTGTAATACAGGCATCCAGATACACGCGTTCGTCACGGCTTCCCAGTAAACTGCAGTAATATTACTCATTCTTCGTAGATGATATTGCTGGTGTTGAGCAAAATCCTTGGATGTCCTGAGCAATTGTTTTTTAAGAAACCCCAAAAGTGCCATGTTTGATGATTTATTCACACTTCGTTGTCGAGCAGCCATTTTAAACACTTTAATAATTTGTAAAAAAAAAAATAACAGACCCACTTGAGTATCAATTTGTGAAAATATAAAAATAACCACTTTTGGACATAAGTTTCCACCCCATGCCAGCGATGTCTGTATCTGTATACTGTCGGTCTCCATGTGTTGCTCAACAGTTTGTGTTCAAATTGTTGAAAGCATTATATTTATCCCGTCTATGACGTTTCCCATTATGTTTGCGTAAAGCTAGCGGACTTTAAGCTAAACCTCAACTGCCTTTTTTGAAAATTTTTCTTCAAAAATTTACAATGCTGCTTGTTGTGAAGTGAGTTGCATTCACTGGCACCAAATAGTGTTGGAGCTCAGAATTTCAAGGGTCAAAGAGAAAAACAATAGTCCCAAAAACTCAAATGTTGGGTCACACTTGTTGTATCTCAAGGCACTACTGTACTGAAAAATCGAATTAGCGTAAAAAAAATAAATAAAATAAAAAAAAATGGTGTCAACCTTTCATAAGTGTATTCACATTTTTGCAGAACGCAAACTTGATGCAGACTCCCAAAAAATGCTAGAAAAAAAGCAAATTTGGTTTTCATGACATCCCGCAGCTGCTGGCAGACGCTTTTTTTTTCCTTTTTTGAAACATTTCATCCGAAAATACATAAAGAGCGCATATTTTTTTTTCATTAACAATTTTCCTTTTAGGCACACAAAGAGTACAGGAAAAAACAGAGGAACACTGAGGGAAGAACGAGAACAATGCCAACGTGTCTTATAGAGTTATAATATTTTTTTTTTTTTTTTACCCAACATAGAAAGAAAAAAACAGTGGCATATTATAGAAGTTTTGTATTTGATTTAGTGCATTTGTCCACTAGTACGCACACACACGCATAGCTACACACTCAGGCACGCGCACAGAAAAAGTAGAAAACGTTCGGAGGACCATGACGAGTGGGTGGGTTGGGGTGGGGCTCACATTACTAACTTGACAGGAAAGTGTTGCATTGTGGGACTGTTTTGTTGTCGTTATTTGCAGATGGTGTTGTGTGTTCTGGGAAAAAAAAATAAAAATTACCACACCCCTTGGCTCACAGTGATATGGGACGTGCCATCCCTTCAATTTTTTTCTTTTCAAGTACAAAAAGAAATTAAAAATAATTATAATAACACGCCCACAGTCAAGTTTGATTGATGGGATGGTGAGTGACAAGTATTTTTTTTTTTGTCACATACAAAAAAAAGTTGGCCGTAAGATTTTTTTAGTCCTTCACCTACAATGCAATTGACATCCAGAAAGCAACACGTATAATTATTATCATCATTATTATTACAATATGTCCACACAATATCAAGAGGAGCACGGCAAAAAAAATTACACCCAGAGGAGACAAAAAAAAAGAAAAAAAAAAAGACAAATATTTGTTGCCCTGCTTGAACTCTCCACAAATGGGGGGGAAAAATGAAACAAGACCGACACGGAATACAAAAATATCACAACTTTTTTTTTTTAATATCAAATTGCCTCTGTCGGCTCTCGTTCAGGAATTCAGTTTTTGACATTTCTTTTTCTCTATGATTACTGAACATCCAATTGTCCATCGCTGCAAAAAAAAAAAAAACAAACAAAAAAAAAGACCTCCAGCACCTTTTGTTCCACCGTTCACGATACAAAACTACAAGTCTATTCACATATGTTCAAGTGTCTACGTTTTTTTTTTGAACTCACAAAGCAATATAGTGCTTTTTCCTCTTCCGCTTACCTTCCTCCTTTCTCTGCGTGTCACTTAAGGCTTCAAAAATTGCTTTTTTGTTTTGTATTTTCAAGTTTTTTTTCATTTTTTTTAATCATTCCCAAATGTTCCTTTTCTCTGACTACTTTGCCCTGTGCCACCAACCTCTAGAGTGGTCATTTTTTTTAAAAACTGTTTTACATTTTTTTAATTCAGAAGTACAGTATTTCCTCATATAGTGCCTGGCGGGAGGGGTGGGGGGTTAGCTACTTAACCGCAGATGGGAGAGGTGCGTTTATTGTTGGAATGCAGTGAAACCTCCTCTATTTGCAGTTGACAGAGACAAAGCCTGACTGTAAATAGTGAAAAGTCGCAAATAATTGACGCTACACAAAAAAAAAGGTGAATCAAAAAAATACAAATGAGAGAGGGATCAAAAAAATTTAAAGCGAGAACTCTGGTATGAAAAAAAAATTCAAATAAGTGGAGATCGGGTAACAAGTACGGGAGGGAACGTGTCAATCGGATTTGAAACTTGAATCCACGTTTTCTTCACATTAAGGGTTCTCAAAAAATATGCGACCAGTCATATTTTTTAAATCGAATCATCATGATAATGTAGAAATTTGGTGAAATAGTGAGAAGCAAATGGGTCACAAACACAACATTGCGGAGTCGCTCCGTCGATTGGAACGCAAATCGGTCACGAAAGATGAGCGCGCCGCTGCGATTCATCAGAGTCAGCAGGTGCTGCTGCTCTTTTGGGTAGCAATGCGGTGGGGCCGTTTAATTTCCCGACTGTAGATGTGTGGAGGGCATTTAAAAAAAAATAATAATAATTGTGTGACATTTTATTTTATAATTCTTGTAAAGTAAAGCTACATCAAATTCAAATTTGATTGGAATGCAACATTGTGGAGCAGGCACATCTGATCTTTTCAACACAGTGGAGTAGTGAAAATGGACGTTGTATTAACTCATACTACTCGTCATACTTTGACAAAGACAGGTGCTGCTGTTTTGGTGACCAAAGGAGTTGCTGTAAGAGGAAAAACGATCGGTGAAAATTGAAGCAATGGACGACTCCCCATTTCAATTCAGCCAAAAATGCTCTTTACACAGTGGGTGCTGCTCTTTTGGTTAGCAATAGTGACCGAAACCGATTTGATTACGCTTCAAAGTCGTTTTTCACCCCCCCCCCCCCCCCCCCGCTTATTTGTGGAGACACGCGACACACCCGCGTATATTCGAGAAGCGGCCGTCGTTTGAAGGAATGCAGTGACTTAAATTAGAGGAACAGAACAAATCAAAAGACACAAGCATGAGATGAAGTAGCAATGATGAAAAGAGTCATAAAACGACAATGTGCTTTTGCCAAAACAAGAACTTAGAGAGGTAGCTTTTATAACACACACACACAAACTAAAATAAAAAGACCACACCAGCTGACTCTTCCACAAGCGCAGTTAAAAATAATACCAAGTTTGGTGACAACGCACAGACAAACTAAATCTCATCGCTGCCGCGGCACTTTTGAACTGTATATCTGCGTACCAAAACACACACTACTTCATCACGCTGTGCAACGCATCACTCCGACTCGCGACGCAAGCAAAAACGTGTGAGAAGAACGCAAAAACAAAACAAAATAACAACACATAAAAAAACCATGAGGTCACTATGAGGTAATTCAAGTATGAAGTGAAAACGAGGAAAAGAAACCACAGACAAAGAGTCAATTTATCCGTCGCCCTATCGGTCCTGCCCCGCCCCCATCGATCAATCGACGATTCCCGCTTCCTCTTCCTTGGATAACAGTGGTGTCCATTCTTTGCCGGGCAGGTGGGCAAATTTCCTCGCCTTGGCGAGCAAGTCTTTTCACATTCACGTGTTGGGATCGTGCCGGCCGGCCGGTTTCGGTGTGGGGGGGGGTCGGCGTCCCCGCCCCTCCCCGCCCCGCCGGCGTCTCTCCCCGTTTCTGACATTCACTCCTTCGAGAGCAGCCATTTTCCTTTCCCAAGTCTGTCTTTTTGTGGTTAGTGTGAAATAAACGAGAGTATAAGTGGATGGCGGCGGTGTATTACGGTGATTAATGTGAATAACATAGCTCGATTGATATCAAACAGAGACTGTTGTCGTAGTTGCGGTGATACACTGTTGATGATGATGATGTTGATGATGATACAGAACGTAATAAAACATAAGTCAGCCTTTTGATACCCGAACCAGGAAGACCAATGCCGACAGAAGGAAAAAAAAAAAAAAAGCAGCACTATAGCCCCGCCCCTACCCAAGCCCCTCCCCCCACCCAAGCCCCTCCCCTTCCTACCCATTCAGGTTCATCCTTTGTTTTTAGTGCTCCCGTTTTGTCATCTACTGCATATTCCAACCGGCTCGGCTGACGATTCTCAGGGGCTATCCGGGAATACTGCGAAAAACTGGGGAAATCGACTCTTCCGCGTTCAAGTATTTTGTTTCAGTTCTGCTGAGTCAGCATTTGATTTTATTGTTTACAAGACGAACTTTGTTGGAAGAGTTGGGGCGAGGGAAAGAGGAAGGAGTCATCCAATTTCAGTGCAGACCCAAGAACTGTTTCTGTAAGGACACTTTTTGGAAATTTTCCGACGGGATCATTCGGGAATCTCAACGAGAAATTTCAGGTGTTTATCTAAAACGCACGTACAACTGTGTACAATTTGAATCAGGATTGTTCGCCTTCGAGTGACCGCAACACTAAGGATGCTTGGCGATGCCGTCATGCAATTTTTTTTTTTCAGCAAAATAAAGTAAAAAATAGATAAAGATCACAAAACCTTTCCAGAAGAAAGAACTGAATTAATTCCAGGGAGGCTCTGGGGAATTTGACATTGCAGGAACTTCTTTTCTCAAGTTTGATCATTTTCTCTGAAAACGTCTGCGCTCTACATAATTGTTTTACAGTGTTTTTTAAAAATTTTTTTCTGTACCAGGATCAAGAAAAACTATGACTATGCTGATTTGCACAAAACCTTTCAAACAGGGGCCAAGGAAGAAGGAAAAAAAATCTTGGCGATTGAGGACTTTTGAGCACTTGGTCACTTTTTTAGCACTTGCATCAGTTTCAAAGTGAACAATCAAAATCCAGGAAATGTGGGCTCTTGACAGAGGCCTGCACTCCACAAGGTGCCATTCGAGCTTCCTCTAACAAGGAGTATCGTTAGTATGATTACGAAAAACAAAAACAAAAACAACTAATTGGCAGATTACTACAAAACCGAGCGGAAAACTGGGACGTCGTCCAATTTTCAGTCCGCGTCGCATCTCGCAGTTGATAAATCAGGAATCTGAATGAACGAGGGAACGTACAGTATCAACACGTATGTACAATTTGACCCAATTTGGGATCGTATGATCTTGGCAGAATCGCGACTGAGGTTTTTAATCTCTCGTCGGAGTGATTACGCAAGAACTATTTACCGTATGGGAACTGCCCATGGAAGAAGCCGATCCAGGACGTTTCCCCAATGATTATGAGCACAAAAAAATTTGGAATTTTGGGACATTTGCCTCCAATTCCTCTGGAATTGGGTATCTACAAAGTAAATTGGGTACTGGCAGGCCTTGGCAGAGGTCTACGCTCGTATCAGTTGCGACGGCAACTACCAGAAACACAAAGTGTTTAAATTTTTTTTCCCCTCGAAACTGCGATTTCACATTCACATCATGGTCACCTGATCCAATTTTGCTGGGAGATTAGTCGTGTGAAAAAAAACAAAAAAAACTGATGACAACAAACATCGCTAGTGTCGCGGGCCAAGAGAGATTCTATGAATGAAAAGTGTAAGATTTCGTCTGGGTTCGATAGCCCTTGAGAATCTGTCAACGTTGTAGCAGCAAGACTTTCCCTGCAGCTCATGTTTGCATCACGAGGCAACCTGAAATGAAAAAAAAACAAACAAAAAACAAACAAACAACAACAACACAGTAACACAATACGCGCGTGTGCGGGAATGACCCGGTGATTCCGAATGAACGGCAGACACTCAACGTCTCTGCGAGTCTTTCCGGGAGGACCCTTTTTGTGTCGCCTCTTTTGCAAGAAAGGAAGAGAATGCGCTAGGTTCTCTTCAGTCTTTCGACGCTCAGCTTTTCCATCGCCTACCCTCCATCGCCATATCTTCATCTAACGCCTTAATTACATTCTCCTCATAACCCACCCCTTCCCCCCGATACCTCCTGGGCTCTCAGACGTAGCACAGGTACAGGTAGGTCTTCTCGATGCGCCAGTCCGGAGGGATGTCTTCAGGCTTGTGGCCCTTCATGTGCTTCTGCATGGCCGACAGGCTAGGGCAGTACTCCAGGCAGATGGTGCATTGGTAGGGCGAGGCGCCGTTATGGGTGCGCAGGTGCTTGATCATGGCCGAGTAGTCCCTGGATCGTTGGTGGCACAGCTTGCACTCGAATGGCTTCTCACCTGAGGGACGGCCAAGGGCGGAAGACAACGAGGTGTCACGGGGGGAAAGTTACACACACACACACACACACACACACACACACACACACACAACACACACACACACAAAAAATGCATTTGCGGGGCGGACAACGACGGGCACCAAGAAGTCTGGGCACTACGGCGCAATGGAGACTGTGGAGCGAAATACTGCAGCTCCAAATTCATCAGTTAGGAAGGTAAACAATGGAGGAGAACGAAGGCAAGGTGTACTTAGCTCTTAATCGAGAGATTTTATCTGAGGGGAGAATGTGGGCAATGAAGAACACACCACACCAAAGGGTAGGCTATGGAGTCAAATAATACAGCACAAACTCATCTGGTGTGATGTGAAAAAACAACTGAGAAGAACAAAGGTCGACCGTATTAACTTTGCAGGGCAAGGATGCAAATTTTATCCAAGAGGAGACTGAGGGGAGTGGAAAAAAAAAGGAGGGCCGCAGCAAAGTTGAGAATGTAAAATACGGCATCACAAACATTGAGCGAGAATGAAGGTCTTCTGTAATTACGCTTAAACGTGAGATCCATTTTACCCAAGGTGAGACTGAGGGGGGGAGACAAAGTGATGCACTTTAGCAAAAAGGAGACTGTGGGCTATCATACTGCAGCAGAAACGGATACCATCACTAGAATGCTAAAAAAAAACAGAGGCAAACGAAGGTCTCCCGGATTTACTGTTCTAGAAGGATTATCGGAGTGGGACTGAGGGGACGGAGGCACACAAATAGTGTGCAGCAAGGAAGCAAATTGGAGACTGTGGAGTACAAACATCCGACGGAATGCTAACAAATCATTGAGAATTTTGTTGTTTCTCGTGTTCACTGCACAACAGAAGTCTTCTGTATTTACTGTACTTTACGATGGATGAATCCTTTTTTATCTGCGAGGAGACTAAGGGCAGTGAGTATTTGCGCTGCTGCAGTAAAAACGCAAGCAATGGACTATAATTGGCGGCATGGTGGATCAGCTGGTAAAACGTTGGCCTCACAGTTCTGAGGACCCAGGTTTGATCCAGGCCGCTGCCCGTGTGGAGTTTTTATGTTCTCCCCGTGCCTGCGTGGGTTTTCTCCGGGCACTCCCGTTTCCTCCCACATGCCAAAAACACGCAACATTAATTGGACACTAAATTGCCCCAAGGCGTGATTGTGAGTGCGACTGTTTATCTCTATGTGTCCTGCGATCGGCTGGCAACCAGTTCAGGGTGTACCCCGCCTCCTGCCCGTTGACAGCTGGGATAGGCTCCAGTGCTCCCCGCGACCCTCATGAGGATAAGCGGCTAAGAAAATGGACAGATGTTTGCCTTTAACATTGTTAGTTGTCCAAACGGGATTAAGATTGGGTGGCAATCAACCCCTGCATATGTACGTCATCACGTGACGAAGCATTAGCCGATACGCTAACGACGCTAATGATGCTAATGTAGGCGGGGACGATCCAATTTCAGACATGTAAATGGCGACCTTTTGTCACTGGCATTTGAGCGGGGGAGCCATCGCTAAGGATTGCGTCGCCGCCGCCTCGCAAATGTCGCACGCCTTCCCCTGCTTGACCTTGACCGAGGGGCCCAATAAGTGTAAATATACGTCGGGCCACCCGACAGCTGCGGCCATCGATAACCGCACTGTAAACAAGGTGGCCTCATATAAGAGGCTAATAATGAATTGCAAATGCCCCCCTCCCCCCGGTCGCTATTGATCCAGCATCGGCATGTTCCGAGGGAAGGGTAGGTGGGGTCCTCGCCGGTTGTCGATGATTCATCAAGCGGCTGCCTTTTATGTGAGCTGGCCTTTGACGGCGAGCTTGTCGCTTGCTCTCGTTATCTGCCGAAGCCCCACCAGACACCCCCCCCCCCCCCCCCCGCGAAAAGGAGCTGGATGTGCATGTGGAGGAGGGAGCCAATTATTGGACAGGCTGCCTTGATAGCGAGGCTTAACGGCTGCCTCGCTGAAAGCGAGACGGGAGCGCTTGAGTGCCGTTTGTGCGGATTGGACCGCGGGTTCTCAAACTGGGGTGCACGAGCTGCAGCGGCGCATGCAAAATAATTTTGCCAGACAGTACTACGTTGTTGCATTTCGAAAAAAGATATAGCATGATGGCCGAAGTCATTTATGAGCATTTTGAAAGACGACAAATTTGACGTAACAGTCCAGTTGCTTTGAATCAAACTTTGCAAATGACCATAACTCTTCAAAAGCATATACACTGTGTGTGTGCGCGTGTACAGGAAATAGATAAATATATGTTATTGATAGTATGACAATAAGTCAAAAGGGATTCAGACATTTTTGCAATTAGGCTAACCCTAACCCATGCATACCACACCAATTACTCATCCATACCTTACCAGTGGGTTAATTAAAAGTTAATTAAAAATATATGATATGATTATGACATATCCAGTGCATCTTAAATGTGGATTTATAAAGTTTTTTTTTAAGAACAAAAGCTTTATTATTACAGGATAAATAAACATTTTAAACTATCACTTATGAAGTATTTTTTTTTTAGAATAGTCCTTTTTTTTCTAGAACAAAAGCTGAATTATTTGTGAATAGTCCAATTTATTCCATGAATAAATGTCTCTTTCCCTCAACGAAAGATACAATGGTAAAAACAAAAAAAGGTTGTATTTTTTTTTTATTTAAACGTAGCATTTTCGTGAATACAATCATTGTTTAGAGAGGCATTTTTCACATGATAATATTAAAAAATAAAGCAGTATTTTTTGAAATTCAATTGTTAAAATGTGACTTTCGTCCCTTGTTAAACTTTCCATATTTTGCAGTACGATAAGAACATTTTTCGTGAATCGGACTTTATTTTTTTTTGGGGGGGGGAGGCGGGGGGAAGGCATAACAACGATGTCTTCATTTTGAAATTCATTGCTTAAAATATGACTTTATTAAACTGGGGATTTTAATATCAAACGACATGACGCGGTTGAAAAAAATAACTGTTCTTATATTCTTTTATCATGAAAAACAACTTAATTTAAAAAAATGTTTTCTCGGAAAAAGTTCCCTTGGCCATCCGATACAATAACAATATGTATTTGTTATTGTAACATGGCTTTCTCCCCATAAAAAACACTTTTAGAATCCTAAACCAGGGTGTAGAGTATGTTTAATGGATGCTAAGGATTATGAGGGGATGCTTTGAAAAATGTCATGACCCCAAAACTTTAATAATGCCAAAATGTGTGTGTGTCGGTCCCTGTGAGGAAACAGTGAGGAAGCAGCAGCGTTCCGCCGGGCTTCGCGATCCGTCTTCGCTGAGCTCCCTTCCTCGGCGGACGCTCCCTTATCACTGTGTCAACATCTTTATGGGGCTCTAAATATACCGCGATCAATACGCAGTCTTTGGAGACATTTACTGTAGCGCAGCAGCACAGATATTCATCTGCTGTGCGTGTGTGTGCGTGCGTGCATCCGTGTACTGCTCCATATGCTGCCGCCACAATGGTTGACAATGAATGCGGAACCAAAAAAGTGCATTTACACTCAACATGAGGAACACATGCACGGCCAAATGACATCCAAATTCAACAGCAAGATTATAACATATACAGTGAAGAAAATAAGTATTTGAACACCCTGCTATATTGCAAGTTCTCCCGCTTAGAAATCATGGAGGGGTCTGAAATTTTAATCATAGGTGCATGTCCACCGTGAGAGATATCCTCTAAAAACAAAAATCCAGAAAGCACAAAATATGTTTTTTTAATGATTTATTTGTGTGATACAGCTGCAAATAAGTATTTGAACACCAGAGAAAACTAATGTTAATGTTTGGTACAGTAGCCTTTGTTTACATTTACAGAGGTCAAACATTTCCTGTGGTTGTTCACCTGCAGGAGGGATTTTGGCCCACTCCTCTACGCAGCTCTTCTCTAGATCAGACAGGTTTCTGGGATTGTCGCTGAGAAACAAGGAGTTTCAGCTACCTCCAAAGATTTTCTAATGAGTGTAGGTCTGGGGACTGGCTAGGCCACGCCAGAACGTTGATATGCTTCTTACAGAGCCACTCCTTGGTTTTCCTGCCGGTGTGCTTCGGGTCAATGTCAGGTTGAAAGACCCAGCCACGACCCATCTTCAATGCTCCAACTGAGGGAACCACTAACCCAAAATCTCACAATACATGGTCACGTTCATCCTCTCCTTAATACAGTGCAGTCGTCCTCTTCCATGTGCAGAAAAACACCCCTAAAGCATGATGCTACCACCCTCATGCTTCACAGTAGGGATGGTGTTCTTGAGATGGAACTCATCATTCGTCTTCCTCCAAAATATGGTTAGTGGAATTATGACCAAAAAGTTCCATTTTGGTCTCATCTGACCACATAACTTTCTCTCATGACTCCTCTGTATCATCCAAATGGTCATTGGCAAACTCAAGACGGGCTTTGACATGTGCTGGTTTAAGCAGGGGAACCTTCAGTCCCATGTTCAATTTCAAACCATGACGTTTTCGTGTATTACTAACAGTCACCTTGGAAACGGTGGTCCCAGCTCTTTTAAGGTCATTGACCAAGTCCTGTCGTGTAGTCCTGGGCTGATTCCTCACCTTTCTAAGGATCACTGAGACCCCACGAGGGGCTCAAAGGGGATCTTATCTTGCATGGGGATCCACTCCGATTGAGATTGACCGTCATGTTTCTAACGATTGCTCCAACAGTGGACCTTTTTTCACCAAGCTGTTTGGCAATTTCTCTGTAGCGCTTTCCAGCCGTGTAGAGTTGTACAATTTTGTCTCTGGTGTCTTTGGACAGCTCTTCTGTCTTGCCCATGTTACAAGTTTGAGTCTTACTGATTGTATGGGGTGGACAGGTGTCTTTAAGGCGGACTAACAGGTCTTTGAGGGTCTGAATTCTAGCTGATAGACAGGTGTTCAAAAACTTATTTGCAACTGTATCACACAAATCGATAAAAAAAATCATACATTGTGATTTCTTTTTAGATGATCTCTCTCACAGTGGACATGTACCTCTGATGAAAATTTCAGACCCCTCCATGAGTTCTACGTGGGAGAACTTGCAATATAGCAGGGTGTTCAAATACTTATTTTCTTCACTGTACATATCAAAACTACACTGAGTATTAGGAATGTACACCTATTTTAGTGACGTGACCGCATCAGCGTTTACAGAATATATTCTAATGGCTTCCACAAAATTGTTTGTGCTTTGCTCGGTGCTGCTGTTTTGGTTCGCAAATGTTCAAACGTGAACAACAGCATTCACTGCGTGATCAGCGCAGTAGTTGAACGATTTTCGTGCACTTACGCAGCCAAATAAAATTAGATATTAGTAACTGCCCTTGCTATGCTGCGCTACTTAACTACGAGCATGTTAGCATTTTATATGTCCCTACAAAAACGATCCAAATACGTGTGAATTTAATCTTTAGTTATCTTGTGACAGTACTGTAATGCATAAATACTGTAAGAGCATGATAACCAGTGAAATACATATTTTTATCTTGGAAAAGGCAGCTTTTTCTTTTAAAGACCCTTCCTTGTAGTGGACCTCATGAGAGACTAGTGTCCACTTAGCGCCATTTGGTTCATGAAAATCGGAACCGCACGTAAAGTATCCGAACCGAGGACACAACTTGGAAGTGTGTTTACCTGTGTGCACGCGGTAGTGGGTCTCCAGCTGGTGCTTGAGGCTGAACTTCTTTCCGCAGCCATTACATTCATAGGGCTTCTCCCCCGTGTGGATGCGCTTGTGGCCCTTCAGCGTGCTCTCGTCGCGGAAGCAGCTCCCGCAGAACTCGCACTCGTACGGGTGGTCCCCGGCTGCAAAAGTGGGGAGGCGGGCACCTCAGTCAGGCTTGTTGCGTACCAATTTACATAATAACCACCCCCACACTGAATTTCCATGAGTTAATCAGCAAGGGGTGAAGCTCCAGAGCCACTTTCAAGTAGTGGCTAGATGGGGGTTTTCCTTTTTTTTTGCCATTCGGAAAGCATCGTTTTGAACCATTTTAATAACACGGTGAATGTCATCAATTCATTATTAACGCGACTGAAATTATTACTGACTGGGATGCTTTCCCGTGCTTTCATGCTGTTATTTTCCTCAACAAGAAAAATAAACAAACCGAGATTTCGCCTGCCTTTAATGAAGGAAATTGCCAGGATTTATTTTTCTGTGTTCTCTGCCATCTCCAGTCAATAACGCATTGTTTGTGTTTCCATCGATCAAGCTGGAAAATCACCTGAAATGCGGGTCCTTAATTCCGCCGAGGTATAATTTGCTTCGGGAATTAATTGTATGCTTTTGTTCAACGAGAAGCCTTGATCTAAAGTGGATCTATAAAGTGTACACACCCCTCTTCAAATGACAGACTTTTGTGATGTATCAGAGCCTAAAATGCCACTTAATATTGGAAGAAGTTTTGAAATTATTTAACATGGTCCGTTAATTTGTATGACAAGAATACGAGCATTTGACGACTTTGCATGTCCGCTGTACATCCATCCACCTCCGTGTAACACTCTCCATTCATGTAACGTGGCCATTTCTGAATGCATTTCACTCCGACGCTGCAGGTTTAAGACGCCATCAATGACCTATGCTTTTCATTATCTGCCTGTCCAAGCAGCGACGTGCCTCCGAATAAATTGCATTTGTCGTTACTCCCGCCGCGAAGAGACAATCTCACAGCGCCCCCCACTCCCCACCACCCCCCTCTGCGTGTTACGTTATTTAAGGCATTATTGTACGCAGACGCCATGCTGTTGCGCGCAGACAGGCGGATGAAAGACGTACTTTAAATGCTGATCACATTTGGGCCGCGCCGCACTTGTCACGGGAGACAACGCGTTCAAAAGGAACGAGTTTCCCTGTAATGTGACAGTCGTGTGCGAGATTGGGGGGCGGGGGTGGGTGGTGGTTAGAGTGTGTGTCGAGGATCAATAAATGTGACACTCCTTATTTGTCTGCATGAAGTTATCAGCGCCTCCTGCTGTACGCAGAGGGGCGCCGCGGCCCACGGCGGAGATGGCCATCCGTCAGCGCGGTCGCGTGCCACGCCGGTGGAATAACAATGGCCTGGCATTCAGCTGCCTTTAATTAGAACGTCTGATCGCAGCAAGTGAGCGAGATGCTAATATTCGAGGCGGTGACACTCAATGGTTTGTTTACGCTTAATTCCTTCCTGTGGCATTTTCATGAATACACCACACAAAAATCTCCAACAGCAAGTGAAAGATTAAGAGGTTATGAGAATAATACCGACAGAATGCTCACGAGAGTTGATGCTGATCTCAAATGCTGTAGAATTAAAATTTAGCACATGTGCAAAGTGAAGAATGATGCAATACTAATTACTTACCAACTGGGATGTTAGCATCGAGTAAGATAACAAAATGACGCTGATTTACGAGGGTTTTGCATCTTTCTAAGTACAGTTTCTCAGCACCCTTGATGAAATGCTAACATACTAGCAGTTTTTATGCTAACATTGAGCTATATAGCAGCACAACGGCTGAGTGGTACAGATATTTTTAAAATTATCCTGCGTTGTATTCAGTACTATTTCTAACGAAAGCTGATTGAATGCAAACATACAGCAAGGCAGCCATTTCAGTAGCTAACGTTCTAAGGCAGAGTTTTATATTTTGCCTGAATTCATGTGCAATATACAATGAGAATAGATCAAACATGAGCATGGCTAATACATAGCAAGAACTCTGACCGAGTTAAGAAAGCGCTACAGCTATTTTTTCCTCTTTAGTAAAGTACGATCGAGATAAACAGACGAGAAAGTGATACCATTGGGTGATATTTATTCACTTTTCATCTTATTCTTTAATCGGGTACCTTACGGCCATGCTACCCTGAGAATGCTGATCGTCAGATCTCGGAAGCTAAGCGGGTTTGGCCCTGGTTAGTATGGGGGACGGCCTGGGAACACCCGGTGCTGTAAGCTTCTCCCCCCGGCTAAAATGCAGAGGGGTTGCGTCACGAAGGGCATCTGGCGTAAAACTGTGCCAAACAAGTGTGCGTTCATTTGAGATGACACGCTGTGGCGACCCCTAGCGGGACAACCCGAAAGGAAAAGAAAAATTCTTTAAATCGGGTACCATATCTAAAAACAGCTAAAATCCTAACAGTTGGTATGCTAACATATACCAAGCTAGTAACCTGAGTAGAGCAAGCCCCAAGTCAGACTGCTTAGGATTTTATTTTTTCCTATGTAATCAGGCACGATTCATCCATCCATCTTATTCTGTTTCTCCAGAGTCAGGTCGCGGTGGGCCAGCAGGATTTCATATCCTGCAATTTAGTCAGGCACTGTTTCAAATGGAAAATGATAACAGCCGAACATGCTAGCAGTTGGTATGCCAATATATATACAAAACAACAAGCTGAGTAGAGAAAGTGCTAAGGCGGATTGATTCGGGTTTTATGTGTTGCTCTGTAGTCAGTTACTGTTTCAAATTACAACTACAGGGAGTCCTCGGGTTAAGACGATCTCAACCTCGACTTTACAACGGCCGTTCCTCGTTCGCCATTTTGTCTGGCTAATGCTCCTCCGTGTTTGCGCGGGAGTATCTTTTCATTTTTCACCCTCTTTTTTCTACATTATCGCCCCAAAGAAGAAAGCTGTGTCTTTTAGCAATGCTTCTGAAGCCATAGGAAAATTAATTACCATGGAAACGAAGCTCAAGATCATAAAACGATTGGAGAAAGGAGAGAGACCAACACCGCCAAGGCTTCAATCGGTCGACCGTGGTGACTACTATTAAAGACAAAGCCCATATCTTAGCTCTTGTGAAGGGTTCCGTTCCTGTTGGAAACAATGATCACAAAACAAGGTTCTTCGATACTGGTCGAGATGGACCAGATTGAGGACCAGGTTCCTTCGCAATAGCTCAGCGCAGCCTCCCCTTCTTCTTCTCCATCCACCTCTCAGCAGTCATGCTAAGTACATAATCTTTATTTCAATGAATTTGTTTTTTTTATACAAAGTATTTTAATGTAAATTCTAACTTTAATGGTGGAATCCGACTTAAGTCGCTACTGTAGGAACAGATCTCAATCGTAGACTGAGGACTCCCTGTAATTAAATGCTAACAAGCTAATAATTGTTCGGCTGACACGTCAAGAAGGAACTCTACGTAACTCCATGTAGTCTTGTTTTGTAGAAAATACTAAGCACCGATCAAATGCTAAACATATAGCTAGATAGCAACCTTATTTGTGAAAGCACAAATCCAGAACATTAAGGTTTTTAGGTTTCGATTGAGAATTGCGAAAATGTTCACGTACTAGCAGTTGCTAGAGTAACATATAGCATGATTGACAACAGTTACTTGTATTTGAGTTCTTCGCTCAATCATTCACTATCGCATTGAAAATCTCACTCCCAGGGAATGTGGCGGGGAGCCAGCGACCCAAACGCTACTTTTTCTCTCTCACTTTATCGCCATTTTTTTTTTTTGTGTGTCCGTAAACTTTATCATCACACACTCAGCGAACTCACTTTTGGATTCTTCAAAAAAAGAAAGAGAAGGAAAGAAAAAAAAAGTGTGATTTAGTGCGCTATTTGCATTTATTTTACAAGCGGATACCCGGCATACAAGAAGAGATTAGAATGTGGAGAGAATAACGTATTCCGACGGTTCTCAGGAGACAAATCATACTTTGCACAACACAAATAACTAATGCAAACAAAAACACTTTTTCAAGGGTCCATATTATGGAAAATTGACTTAAATTGCTTGTATACAAATATGTGGGTGTCTGGAGCATCTGTCCACCCATTAAGTGTGAAATTAAAAAAACAAAAGCATTTTTCTTGAGAGTTTTTTTTAGGTTAGCGACACTCGTGTTTATCACACACTGTATGCTACGAATAATGTGTGATTTTAAGGATTATGGAACGTTCACTTTTTAAAGACAATCTCATACAAAGAAAACATGTCAAGGTTGTAAATTGTGTTTGTGGCATATTTTGGTTATTTTTGAGTTTCCAATTTAGAGGGGGTGGTGCTGTTCTAATAGGAAATGGGTGGAAGCTGGCATTTAGAGTGCTCGGCGTAGTCTAGACCGACTACTTCCTTTCTCTCTGGGAGCAGCAATAGGGAGGCCGCAGATGATGGCTCAGCACAGTGAGGTGGAACCACATTGCACAGGGGCACTGGACCCTCGGGTGCCCCTGGCCATCGACACCTGCGTCTCTCTGCCTACACACATACACACACGCGTGCGGCAACATCTCATGTGACACCCCAAAGGAGTGCTGAGGGTGGCGATGCCTCAGGGCACCATTGAGAGGGGGGGGGGGGGGAGAATTCTGGAGTGTGTGTGTGTTAATTCTATAGGTTTTAAATCACGGGCGCACAGCCACGGCTGATTTATTTGCTCGCCCAAATACAGCTGACAACACACACACACACACACCACACACACACACACACACACACGTTTGGGCACAGACAGCCAGTGAACAACAATGGAATATTAATGAAGGTCTGCTGTGTAATGCGTCCGTGTGTGTTTTAAGAGAAGGCACAGCTGCCAACACTGTATAATTGAGCACACGCACTCGAAACCTTAATGCACTGTGCATACATGCAGTAAAACTTACAGAAAGACCAAATGAACCTAAGCGAGTGTGTGTGTTGACGACAGTGCAGGTGTTTGGAGGAGAATAAAGATAGACAGATTAAGATGCTGAAATAAACACCATTAAATTCTACGTCTCTGACGCCGATCCCGGTCTCACGCCTCTCGGCTGGGTTGCGGAGATAAGGCGGCAGACAGGTAAATGAAGCATGTTGTAATGAATGTCTCGGGAAAAAAAAAAAAAAATATATATATATATTTTTTGCCCGCTTTTACTGTTTGTCATTCCGTCCAAGTGAACGTGAAATCAAGCAACGAACGCGCTCATCTGGAAAGCACGTCCACTGAAATCACAAAGACCGACTGAGGATTTTCATTGGGAATTGTAAAAACGTCTCTCTTCAGGTGAAAAATCTACTACGGGCAACAATTCTGGAACATTTCTTTCCCAAACATAAGCAAAAACCTGACCTTTTCTGGGAAAAATTGGTACATATATAGATGTATAGACCAAACAAGATATTTTTTTTTCCTTTTTAACTCACAAAATTAATTAATTCTCTTTGACCTATTCAATTATGTTACTGCTGTATGTTTTGTCCCCAAAAATACCACAAAGTACTATTTTCACATTAAAAACACTGCATAAACGTTTTTTTTTTGTGTGGAACAGACAAATGGCATTTCTCTTCATTTCATAATGGAAAGACAATTTGAAATACTAACTTATTTTACCTACAAGTGTGGCCACGGAACGAATTAAACTCCTATGTCAAGGGACCACGGTATATTTTGATCGCAAAAGAAGTCAAAAACAAATTTTGAATTTTTTTTTTTTTAAATTCAGGATGTGACAGTGACAGTATGGCATCATATAACTATAAGCATTCATTGTTATATTATACTTTTCTGAAACAAAAATTACATTACATTATCACAATACTATACCTCACTGTAGAAATCTGTTATCATAATGCTACGTCACTATCATATCACACTTCGCTTTTATACTCTCATGATATCATGGCACAATGTCCGAATCATATTTTAGATATCATCATCAGCTCACAAGGGTCGCAGGAGTGGGCGAAAGGCGGCCCACGCCCTGAACCGGTCGCCACTCAGTCGCAGGGCGACATCACTGAGCGGGAATCGATCCCACACTGCCCGCACCAAGGACTCCACATCACAATATTGTAACATCAAAGTATTGTGAGAAGTTAACCTACTTTCGATCATATCACATCACAAACAGTTTCATGACATTCCACTGCAACATTCTATATCACTATATCAGAGTCTCAATAGCACAGCATGTTATTACACTGTTATGACATATCTTCTGATTATTATATTAGCAAATAATCATAGTATCATGAGGTATATGATACTGTGATATCATATCACAGTGTCATGTTATCACATTTCCATATCATGATATGGTATATGTATCTCATTTAATTGTCAAGCGATCAGAGTATTATGCTACCATGCTACAATAATAGCATTACGATATTCTATCACGATATCATGTGATATCAGGTTATATGATGAAGAAAAAGCATTTTCTAAAGGTTCCACTGAGACGCATTTGGCCAGTGTTCTCCGTTTCCCCCAAAATGTGCACGAAATAATTAACTTCAAAGCGCAAATTCTGAGAGAACGACGTGGCGTTCTTTTTCTTTGGGCCGTTGGAGTAAACGAGGACCTACTTCCCACTTGGTAACACCCCCCCCCCCCCCCACCAAGCCTTTCTCCTCCCCGAACACAAGTCATATTTAAACGACGCTCTCATTTGTGATTTAACACCCGGCCAAGCATTTCCAGCGACATTTGCACCAGCTGGGCGGGCAGGTACTGTACAGACCCCCCCCGACAACCACTCTCTCCGGACATCCTATTGGTCCGACTTGTAAATGGTGGCTGACTGCTCTCATCTCACCGCCTTTCCCTTTTTCAAATATTTATCCAGAGCGCTGGTGAGCTAAATCGGCCGTGACAGTGAGACTGTTATTTAAGGTCGCAGACAAGCTGCTGAGGCGGGGGAAGAAGAAATAGTGAGGGAGGGTGGGTGGTGGTGGTGGGGGGGGGGGGGGGAGAGGGAGCATCCATCCTTCACTACTGGAATGGAATTCATTTCCATTTCTTCATATCTGTCCATTTGGCCACGTGTCAACAATGCATTAGCATCCTGCTGTGGTCTAAGCACACTCCGCAGCGACACAAATGAATAAAATAAGTCACGACCGCCGCAGAATGGATTTGACTGCTGACCTGAATGAAGATGAATGGCGGAGCGGCGCTCGTGGACGCTTCGCTACTGCCCCACCCCACCATCCCAGACAAAACAAGGCTTTTTACTTACTGTAATCTATTTTTAGCCTTGTCTCCATTTTTCTACCGAGGATGAACGCGGCTAAGGGAGAGTAGCAACAGGTTATCGTAAACAACTTGTTGGGCATATACCGTAATTTCTGGCCTCCAAGCCACGACTTTTTTCCGCACGCTTTCAACCCTGTGGCTTATGGGGGATGCAGCTAATTTGTGCATTTTTTTTTATAACAGCCGCAAGGGGGCACTCGAGCAGAAAAGGTAAGAGTGAGACCGGTGGAATATATGTGCTGAGGAAGTGACTTTTACCAGTATTTTTTCTTTTTAACCGGCCCTGTTAGCGCCGCGCTAGCATTAGCGCTTTTCTGCCGCGTCTCAGTGATTTAGGTATGTTTTTTTTAACCGGCCCTGTTAGTGTTGTCCTACTGTGTTAGCTGCCGTGGGTGTTTTTTTTATTTTTTTATTTTAACCAGCCCAATTCGTGCTAATGTGTTGTAACTTTGTTTAGCTAAACTAAGTTATTAAAACTGTCTGCCGTCTTTCTTTGTAAATATCTCGTGTTTCAATGTGGCCACCTGCGGCTTTTACACAGGTGCGGCTTATGTATGTACCAAATGGTATTTCCTTTCCAAATGTACTGGCTGAGGCTTATAATCAGGTGCGCTCTGTAGCACGGAAATTACGGTAAATCTACAGTTCATTGCTGTGATGTTTGCTCATTCCTCTTGACATGTATTTGTTCCTGTTCATTTTACTAGTGTGTGTGAATTAGCAAATCTGCAATAACTAGATATATGAAATTCAATTTGATTTTTATTTATTTATTTTTTGCAAAAATCTAAATACATTTTATTTTTCAATAATGTGTCTGTCCACTGTATTTTCAGGACAAAAACAATACAAGGTTTCTTTACAATTCAATTTTGTTTAAATATAGTCACTGCTGATTCTGATATTTTGTATTTTTATATTTTTCCAATAGTCTTTCTACATATCATGCTCATGTTTTGTGTAAAAAAAAAAAAAAGACATTTAAAAAAAATTTGAAATATATGTTTAAATTTGAACCAGTTCAGGGTGTACTCCACCTCCTGCCCGTTGACAGTCGGGATAGGCTCCAGTACTCCCCGTGGACCCCGTGAGGATAAGTAGCAAAGAAAATGGATGGATGTTTAAATTTGGTCACTTTCCAGTGTATACTTTTACTTTAAATAATTCTAAACATTTTAAAGAGGTGTTTCTTCTTGGAGTTACAACAACAATAGAATTAAATCATGGCATATAAATATTGTCAGCATCTTTTAAATGGAAAAACTATCAAAATATTTTCACGTTTTTTTCATTATCTGAGAAAACCCTAATAATAATATCTGAGCTTTATCAAAAACCTTGTTTTTTTTTCTAATTCTAAAATCTCTACACGAGAAAACAAGGAAGCGGAATTTCCAAATATATCCACGTTTCTAAATTTGCAGGGATTAAGCGTGATTATTTGTGCACGTACAATAGCTCCGCGTTCCGCACCTATAAGACTGTCTTCAAATGCCAGTACCCTGTTAACAAAATGCCCAAAATACAACTTGTGATCCCTGTGACTAACCACGCTAAACATCCCGTTTTATCAGGATAAATCCTCCGTGCGCTGCTAATCGTCACACATTTCACTTTGAAGTGTCAAAACGCCACAAAAGATAATCCGAAATAACAATTAAGCACGCTGGATGATGCAAGAGGGCTGCACAAGAGTGTATTTGAAATTGACTCGAGTGAGACCGTCTGCGTGGTGCCTTCACTGACCTGTGTGGGAGCGCAGGTGGCGTTTGAGCGCCGTGTGGCTCGGGAAGGTCCGGTTGCATTCGCTGCAGATGTAGCTGCGCACGCCGGCGTGGACTTCCATGTGCTGCTGCAGCGCCGTCTGCGTCTGGAAACGCTTGCCGCACAGCAGGCAGAAGATGGCCATGTCCGAACCTGCACAAAAACAGTTTTTTTTTTTTTATCATTAATAATTCAAAATTTCCTCCATTATGTTTAAAAACAGTAGTCGATAGTAAAACCAGATAGGCTATTACAGAATATAATGACAATGTATCCACTTATATATCATCATGATAAGTATCACGATGTCACAGTATCACTGAACATGTCATAGTACTATTACAGTATATCATAACAGTATAATAAATTCACAGCACCGTATCATGATTCACCATCCATCCATCCATCCATCCACCTTCTTAGCCGCTTATCCTCACAAGGGTCGCGGGGAGCGCTGGAGCCTATCCCAGCAGTCAACGGGGAGGAAGCGGGGTACACCCAGAATTGGTCGCCAGCAAATCACAGGGCACATAAAGACAAACAGCCGCACTCCCAATCACACCTAGGGGCAATTTTGAGCGTCCAATTAATGTTGCATGTTTTTGGGATGTGGGAGGAAACTGGAGTGTCCACCCGGAGAAAACCCACGCAGGCACAGGGGGAGGACATGCAAACTCCACACAGGCGTGTCCGGGATCGAACCCGGGACCTCTAAACTGTGATGCCAAAGCTTTCCAGGCTGAACCACCGTGCCGCCACCTTATCACCTTGATATCACAAAATGTTATCACGATATCAAAATACCTCCATATCACGATACATAATGATATACCACAATTCACAGCATCAAATTTCAAATGTTTATATTGCCCCCCCCAACCCCTCCACCCCTCCGTCATAATGCCGTGCCCCAAGTTGGAAAACGGAACACGCGTGAACATTTGAGCACCTTGACTGCGGTTTACTGTATTCAGGTGAGGAAAAAAAAAAAAAAGCCTGGCGCACAAGACATTCAGTGTCGGCGTTTGCCACCCGGATAAAGATCTCGTATGCAATACTTCAATCCTGCCTCGACTGTTTCGCACTTTCCCGCTGAGATAAAGAGCACACAGCTGCAAGCAGACAAACACATCACATCGCAAACACACACACGAACAGTTTGAACACACTTGCCTTAACACTTTTTCAATTACTAGGCCGGGTGAAACTCTAGGGAAGGGCTTGGGAGTGTTTGGAAGCCAGTTTCTATTTCATCAGTCAATAACGCATCTTCAGGGCCAAGCTGACACTAATTTAAAAATCTATGAAGAGCGCCGCGCCGCCTCATGTTCATAACCAGTGTGGCGGCGGCGGGCAGAGGCCAACACGGGGCCCTCCGCGTTGGATCAATTACCGTCTCACCAGTGGAGGGTGAGGAAGGACGATGGGAGGAAGCGGGAGTACCTCGCCGTGTAGTACATAAATTGGAACTGAACGCTGCCGCCAATAGTGGAAAAACTGCGAGTCATCGGGGCCCTGTTCTGAACATCTTCATCATTTCCTATACAATCTTGGGATTACTTTATATTTTGAACAAATTTACCAGAGATACACATGTACAGTATCCTTCTTTCGCAACCTGTAAAAATATACATTTTTCAGCAATAAACACGTGTCTTTTGTTAGCTTGAGCTTTTTTTTTTGTCGCTATTTTGTAAACTTCCGGCCAGTCTGAAACGTCCCCATCCATGCTTCAACGTGCGCCGTTCAACAACTTTCGCTAACTCGGAAATACCCGCAGGGACGAACATTTGTTTGTTTGGGAACACTCGTTCAACATTGGTGACGATTCGCCGTTGTGGCTCGACTATTCTGGTCTTGAACGCCTGTTTTGCGTTAGCTACTTTATCGTGTTTGTGTTGCGTTCATGTGTAGGAGATTAAATTGCCAGAAACTTTTGTTAGCTCCCTCTATGTAGAAGAACGAGGAGGAGGAACGAGTAAATAAGCGTCGGCTCCGTACCCAGAGTTCCCCTGTTAGTAACGAGTGCGCATTCATCACGAGGAGACTTTTCAGCACGGGGGGGAGCGCTCAGACTGTCACACCTTCTGTAACCATTCACTAACAACCCAGGTTAAACTGAGTCCAACAAAGACGGGAGAACAGTCGCGATCTATCGCTATCGCGTCTTTGATACCAATTACTGGACCACCTTCCTGTTTGAACAGGGCTTTGGCAACAAAACCAACGCACCCCACAAACACCCCACAAACATGGCCATCGTGCCGCAACCACGTGCTACAAATATTGCGGGCGTGCTTCGACAGAGTCCATAAAAATGGTGGAAATAATGGAGCAACACACTTTTTGTGAACATGGCGGACACACTACATTCGAACGGGTGTAGCGGTACAAGAAAAGTACCAAAATACTTGGCCGTCGGGAAGAATTTCAGAATATGATTAAAAGGATTTAAAAATAAAGAAAACTGAGTGCAGAAAAAGACCTCATAAACAAGACTTTTATTTAATTGATTTCATTTTAGGGGTTTAATAAAAGGAGTGTTGAGCATTAATTATTGGATTATCGGATGTGACTTTACAATCGCAAAAAGTGGCTCTTGCAGAACGGTGAAGCTTTGCAGGTTGAAAAAAAAAAAAAAGTCCCTCGAACCGAGTGGAGAAGATTCAGAAGCGTGATATTGTCTGAATATCTGTGATATTCCCCGAGTATCTATGTGCGCATTGTGATATGTTTTGGCTTTAAACACTTCATGCACTTGGAGTTGTGCAAAGCAGAGTTCAGAGAACCGTAGTACACACCTTGATTAAATTAAGCGCCGCAAACTTAGTCGTCGATGGAGGCACGCACGCCTGCGTGTGTGCGCCGTTTGCCGCTGATGGATGAAGAGAGCAGCGGAGAGATAAAAGAAGAAAAAGCAGGAGAAAAGTAGTTGACCCAGAAGGTCCATTACAGTGTAAAATTGAGTCAGCCAGAAGTGACAGCTGAAGAGGAAGCACTGGAGGTGGCGGCGGCGGCGGTGGGGGGGTGTGGATGTTGTGTGCGTTTTTTTTTTTTTTTTTTTTTTAGCCTCAGTCCTGTTTGGCTGTTTTGGAATAATTTAGCTCGCCTAACCAGCGTCTCGCTCTGTCTCCCGAATCTATTTATAAAGAAGCCCCGGCCCCTGCCTGGCCGCGGCGGTGCCGGCGCATCCTTAATGGCGGCGAGCGGGTAGCGGCGGGGGCCGCTGTTATTTAAGTGGGTGACGGGCGAAGGCCGGTAATGGAGAGGAATACTCCCCGATGGAAGGTGACGGTGGGTGGGCGGGCTCCTACTGACTAGCCGATTGAGAACATGAAATATATGACGTGTACGGGAATTAGTTTTGGAGCTCCACTGTGACAATAAGATGTTTGTAAAGAGGGGAGGAGCTACGTTTAGCCAGTATTATAAGCGGAAGTTACGGAGGGTGTTCGCTACCTGTGAAGTACGCATGCACTTAGTGTACAGGATATTTTGCCAATAAATCATATAAATAATGTTGAAAGGCAACTTTGAAATTATATTGAAGTCCTTTATTTAATTATACAATTATATTATATTAATTATATTGAATATTCTAATAATACCGACAATTACTGGTGCTTGGAGTTTTTCGTTATTTGCAGCAGTGCTCAGTTCGTATGCTAACATTTTTTTTTAAAATGATGAACCCTCCCGATAGAAAAATGAGCCCTACGAGGTTGGGGGGGGGGGGGGAGCAAAATCCCACAGTAACCGATATGTCCCCCCCCCCACCAAAAGGTTCAGAATTGCAGATAGATGGCACACAATGGCAGGAAAGCACTTTCTGTCCAAATTAAATTCCGCAACTCACTTCAACACCAACCAAAGATGTCGGCAAAGTAAAATTTAAAAATTATTTTATATACCGTAGCACAAAAAAAAAAAAAAAAAAATAGAGGCTAGGTTTTTTTCCTAATTGAAGAATTTGAGAATGCCAAGCCACGAATACGGAGGACTCCGCTATGCTTTTTCATTGAATCGTGACCCAAAAAAAAAAAAAAAAAAAAAAACTAAAATGAGCGGCGGCTTTGAGTTCGGACAACTTACGAAGTGGCCGCGGTGGTTGGGTTTTGCGCAACGACGACGGGGGTCGCAATGCGGCGAGTCAAAGGCGGTAGCCGCCCGAGTTAATGAGCCGGCGAGCCGCGGGACCTCGGCGCGAGGGGTTCAATCACGGGCCATGAGCACGGGCCTCCTCCTCCGTGACTGCTCCAACTCATCAATAGTGATCTATATGATGCCCGCCTTTCACCGTGGTCACACCAATATGCTCTTACTATGTAATACATCACATATTTAATCATACAGACGCAGCGCCACTCCATATATTTTTGATATTTCCAAGTCTTGGACTACTCGTTGGTGTGCAGTTTACCCATTTAGAAATGCTCATAAACACTCATAAATTTGCGTTTTACTTGAACTTCTTCTGCCTTATTTGCTGAAGAATTCACCGAATTCACGTTTTTTTCTGCTCAAGATGGCGACAGAGCCGAGGTTAATAGGAAAGTGGTAATTGTTTCCAGGAAGTAATACAGTAATAAGTGATACAGCTCGAATGAGAGACAAACATTACACAAAGAGGACCCAACCTTAGCCTGGGTTGGTATGGAGAGTCTTCGCGACATATGCGCGTACAGCGTATGCGCACTTGAAGCGGACAAAATCAAATCAGTCATTTTAAAAAAAGTACAGGCTAATGAATTTGAAATCATCCAACTATTTTGGGGCAACATTTTGAGCTAGAATTAATGGCAGTTATCAGCAGATTACTGTAAATTATAACATGAAAGTTTGAAAAGGTTACTATTACCATTTAATATTGTAGTAATTTGAATGTCATGTGCATTATTATTATTATTAATAACACCGTATTTAGCATCTCTGAAAACAGAACATCTGTGAATGTTCATACTGTTTTATCATTATTTATATAATACTGTATATACAGAGGCTACTCTTACGTTACACTTTAGGATTTTTGATTCATTCTTCTGTTACTACTACTACTACTACTATTACAATTTTTTTGTGCATTTTTATTTTCCACTTTGCAGTGTAAAGCCTCTAATCGATCACTAGAGGTAAACTGACAAAAGTGACAGCGATGCTCCGTTAGCAGGATTTATTTGGGGGGGGTGAGCATATACCACATAAATCTCGCGTCGGGTTGCATCGCACACGAAAAGGTCGTTGCGCGTCGCAAACGCAATTCACCTCGATGTAAACAAAAAGGTCGCACAGTCAAAAGCGATAAGTGACGGGTTAGCGGGGAGGAAAGGCTAAGGCCGTAACATTAGGCACACGTGCACAAATGCAGTTAACCCCCGCTTATTCGCTATTCATACTTTTTTTTTTTTTCCTGTGGAACCTTACAATGAGCTATAAAGTGATAGAGTTCACCTGTTCACACTTTGTGTTCTTTCGGTAATGTCGCAAGATGCTGCAAAAAATGTCATGGTCCATGAGGGTGAACATGACTCTCCTAATCGCTAAAACAACCCAGGCTAAAAACAAATCATTTACTATTCGCCAGTTGCTTTAGTAGCATTTTCTGGCACCTTCCAAAGATACCATGTTGACATGAGAGATGGCGCATCATTTAGTCAACCCATATCTTTGTCTAATAGAGAAAAAGTGCTTTGCCGCCACCTTGTGGAATCTCTTGGCAATTGCAAATCCTTTTTTTAAGGATCATTCTTTTTGTGGAATTTTGCTCTCTCATCTATCAGAATGTGTGCGGTTCAATATACTACTTTCCTACTTAGACATGGCTTGGGCAGCATCTTGTGGGTCTTTACACCAACAATATTTGTACTGAGCTGTATATATTAGGGAATATCTATCATTCAGTATTTTTGAGGCATATATTCATATTGCTGAGTCAAAAATGTCTTCAAATGCCCAATAGGAAAGTAGTAATTAGCATTTTTACAGGTTGTTAAGCGGCAACATACATGCCACAGTTTTGTTTTTTTTCCTGTGAGCCAATGAAAAGTAATTTTGGAAAATGACTTGAATGATATTAAAGTGATAGTTTATGAAATGGGTTTTTAACCCAGGCAATTATGAATATTCTTAGTGGGCCACCAGTGAGTCACGACTCCCTTTAGTTTTTAAAAATATTAGCAATACCTCACAGTATGCCTCCACGCAAGTTTCTAGATAATCCCAATAAATGTTGATCTGATAAATGCTTGCAAAAATGCATTTTACAAATGCAGCAATTAATTGTATGCTAATCACGGGCAGAATAAGACACGATTACTTTTAAATAAACTGGAACGTGGACAGCATGCAGCATGAATTAGTGAAACCAATCTAATTGGACATTTTATTGCTGAAGTAAATGTGATCTGTGTTTAACAGCTACTTAAAGAAAAAGCTGTAATCCCGGCTAAGTAGCATTGTAAACAACAATAAACAGAGTCCCCTGCATGTTTTATATAGAGCATCGAAACGCAATCCCTCATGCGAGTCCTTGGAGAAGCAGCAGTTCACGTGACAAAAAAATTTAAGTAAAAGCTACCGCTGTTGTATTCTTCCATTTTTGCCTGGCGATTTTTTATTTTTTTTCCCCCATCGGATGACGATAAGTCAAAGTCGGTGGGGAGGGTGGGGAGGTTGGTGGCGAGTGCCGACGGACGGAAGACGAACGACGGTCGTCGAGATTAATGCCACCAGATGCCAGGCGAGATGCCATATTAATTACCCGAAGATAATGTCATCAAAGCCATATGGCGGCTCCACCGGCCATTGAGTTGACGGGGAATCTTCTTTATTGAACCGTCACGCCGCCGCCAGACTGAGCGTGGCGCTTGCCCGCTGTTGCGGAGATTCTGGTGGCGGGCACACCACGATCGCCATAGGCGCTACGAGAACGTTCATAAACGTCGGCGCAGATCGGAATACAGGAAAATTTGACAATTTAGTAGAGTGTGGCGAAAAAGCGAAGTGTAGAGAGTCTCTGTCACTGAAATAAAGGAGTGCAGTCGATGAATTGAACAATTATTGCCGTGTTTGTTACTTGCCCGTTTCCTGTCCTTTGCATTATTATAATACTGCTAAAGTAGCCAGTGCAATCCGGTTCTTCCTTGAGAATCGCATGATTTAAAAAAACTAAAATCAAAAAGTAACGGTGATAGTACGCAGACAATCGCCAGGTGGGTGGGTGTGAGTCGCAGACTTTCATTTCTTCCCAATTGCACCCTTCAGTTACGTCACTCAGTCTCAGCGTGCGGCGGGCCCAATTATTTTCTCTCCATTTTCCCCCCACTTGTTCAGCAGACACCTTAATGAGAAAATAGACGCGGTAGGTAAAACCCGCGTTCTCACAAACTAAAAAAAAAAAAAAAAAAAAGGTTTTCCGATGTTGAATATACGATCCCGCCTTCAAGCGACTCCTCCCCCCGCTGTACTGCAGTGGGTATAAATTCGGAAATGTCGCCCGCGTATATGTGCTTCCCCCGCCCGCCGCCGCGCAGACTGTAAAGATCATAAAGGACGCACGCTGGGAATTAACGTCAGCGTGAGGAACGGCGGCTGAGGCCTTTTAACATGATTCACTGCGACACGGCCGCCCCCGTCTCCCCCCGCGCCGACTCGCGGATCATTTACAAAGACGGACCGCGACGGCCGTCCCATCCGTCCGGTCAAAGCAGCCGTCACCTGCCGTCACCGCTGCGACGCCCGAGCGCTCCCCAACCCTCCTGCTCCGTCCCCCACCTTCCAATCCCCACAAATCCGATTTAATCAGACAACTTGTGCAGCGTGGCTGGAAGTAAGAAAAAGGATAATTAGTAAACAGAGGAGCTCCTCGCCGGGCTTCATTGGCATTCGGGCCAGGTTACTGTGTCGCATTTAAAATGCGCTCTGATGAAGTCTACAGAATCAAACCATTTGTTACTCCTATTGAGGAGGCTTCAGGCTACCGGCAATTAAATTGGAATTAGCGGCGAGGAATGAGATCGGGCAGATTCATAGCGAGCGGCTGAAGAGAGAGGCCCTCTCTGTCTGGGCTTAGCTCAGATGTAAATTCGCCGCTGCGCAGTTTGTTTGTTTCCTGCGACAAAAAATGATTTTGACTAACCGAATACCCGCCCCGCCACTGTCTAATGACACACAAGGGCGGGGCAAAATAACAAAATAAAATCCCCAAAACATGCAACATTAATTGAACACTTTAAATTGCCCCTTGGTGTGATTGTGTGTCTGTTTGTCTCGATGTGCCCCGCGATTGGCCGGCGACCGGTTCGGGGTGTACCCCCGCCTCCTGCCCGTTGACAGCTAGGATAGGCTCCAGCACTCCCCCGCGACAGAGTGAGGATAAGCAGCAAAGAAAATGGTTGGATGGACAAAATAAAATCCATAAAAATACTGTAATTTAGTTTCGACGGAGTCGGGATGATCCTGTGCCGTTTTATTTTATAATTGACAGTTAAAATATTATGGGTGAGGGATGCATATTAAAGGATACATATGATGGAAAACTTTTTTTTTTTTTTTCCAATGGCTTCTACAAAAATGGTTGAGCCTCTGACGTGCGTCCCCACCCATCCAACGTCAAAACAAGGAAGATAAAATTGTGCCTTAAGATACTGTACAAGGCACTTTACGCTTAATCTATCTAAAGGGGAACGAATAAGTTGTATGTGCCCCCTACTAGTCGAAATATTAGAATGAATATTGGGTTCGTGGAATAAGTCCGTGATGCTGGCTGAAAAATAGGTTAAAAGGATGGAGGGGGGTGGGGGGGTAAGCATAGTAATAAAATGATGAATCCATGATTTGGAATCCATGGATTCATCTATTCACTGATGTTTTTTTTTAATTATTAAAAACAAAGAAAAAAAGTCCGGCCACTCTGTCTGTCAACATGTTGCTGCACCATTTGTGTTCAGACATTGCTATCTGTTAGCCCGTCTGTGGCGTTTTATATTTTTCCCGCATTAAGATATGCTACATGATTGTTTTTATGACATGACACAATTCTTTGTTTGATGTTTAGTTGGACAGTCACCAAAAAACTTGCCATGAATTTTCTCGTCATCCAGTTTCCATGTATTGCTCATATTGTAAGAGGCCGTAATAAGAGCCGCAAGCCCACATCCCCTTTACACCATCTGAAATGTTGTCATGCCCCTAAATGATTTCCAGGGTTTTCCATTCATTGCTTGGTATAAATGTAAGGCTTTTAGCGAGCCAGGCGGCCGGGGAGCGACTAATCCAGCGGGACCCGTCGAACCTGAATAACCACCACCCATCTAACATGCCACCTTTCCTGCAAAGGAATCCTAAATCTGTCCTCGTCCTTCCTAGCATTGATTCTCCTCACTGGCCATCTGGACAGTCAGTGTAAAAAAGGCGGTGAAAAAAAGGGGGGCTATATGATGAGTGTGGGGTGTGGCTTGGAGGGGGGCACAACCCACATTAGTCACAGTCTCTTTGGTCATTCCACCTGTACGCACACACACACAGAAAATGACCCTTGAACCCCCCCCCCCCCATCCCTGAAGCCGCTGACATGGTCTTTCCTGGTGGACAAAAGGCTTTTAGCACTTTGCTCGGCTGTCCGACACCGACTCCTCGGACAGGATGGATGGATGGGGGGGGGGGGGGGTTTGAGGTCTTTGGAAAAAAAAAGGATGAGGGTTGTTAAGAACAGAAGAAGGATTTCTGCGCTGATACATGTACTTTAAAAGTAATATTAATAAAAGGGTATTAGCTACAAAAGGCAACTTTGTGCTTCTCAGGTTGGCTTACGTGAGAAAATGGCAGGACAAGGGCAAAGTCACAATCACTTGCTGTTCATTGCGGGGGCCACGGTTGCACTCAAGACACGGAGGTGGGGGGCAGTGGCTTCAAAACACACTGGAACTGACAAATAATGCGACGGAAACTAGCAACATGGAGAATAATTGCGAGGTCGTTCTTGACCGAGGAGTCGGGTAAACACTCCCCAAGGCCCAGCACACGCAAATACAATTGAGCTGTTTTGTCCCAATTTTGACGCTTCCTGAACCAAGCACGTCACGCGGCGGACTATCTTAGGCCTTCTTAAATGAGCATTTTGTCTAAGATGTGTTGACAGTCTATTTGCCCCAATAATTACATCTAAAAATGGGCTGGCGCAACAATCTTAAATATTGAACAATATTTATGACTTCATTGCTTGCAAATCAGAAACTTTACTGCAACTAATTTGCAAAAAGGGGTTTTGACGAATGTAACATCATTTCACAAGATTTTTTTTTTCTTAGGCAAATACTGTCATGATGAGAAAAGTTTGAGATTTTTTTTTTTCTGAAATAAAGTTTTCATTTTTAGGTCTTAATTTTAATTTAAAATATTTTAAGTCACATTTTAAATGCATTCTTACATTTATGGGATTAACTAAAGCAAATAATTGGTTAATTTTAGGAGGGAAAAAAAAATCATTTTTTCTGTGACTTATTACCGTAATTCCCGGCCTACAGAGCGCACCTGGTTATAAGCCTCACCGAGTACATTTGTCAAGGAAATACGGTGATGCGGCTAATTTGTGCATTTTTTTCTAACGGTCGCAAGAGGGCACTCGGCCGGAGAAGGTAAGAATGAGACCGGTGGAATATATGTGTCGAGGAAGTGACATTTACCGGCCCTGTTAGCGCTGCGCTAGCGTTGCGCTTGCATATTGCTGCTGTGTAACTGGCGTGTCTCAGTCATATTTACCAGAAAGTTTTATTTTAACCAGCCCTGTTAGCATTAGTGGTGGCGTGGCTCTTGCATTACCGCTAGCGTTAGCCCGGCGCTACCGCTGTGCTAGCGTTAAACTCTTTCTGTGTACAGTCTTTCTTTGTAAATATCTCGTGTTTGAATGTGGGTTTCAATGTGAGCACTCACGGCTTTTACACAGTTGCGGCGTATGTATGTACCAAATGCCGCATCAACCGCAGGGGCTAGCGTGTGAAAAAAGTCGTGGTTGTAGGCCGGAAATTACAATAATCTAGAACAGTCTTTATTTTATGAGGAACACGTTACTCTTTAGCAGAATGACGTCTTTTTTTTAATTAAAAAAAAAAAAAAAAATCGCCTTTTGAAGTCTTAAGAGTCTTCTATGAGTTGGTCTGTCAGTACTTATTTGGCCTATGTAGCCAAATAAGTTAGCCCAAATATTGAGAACGAAGTACAATGCAGTGCACGAACTACTACCAAATGTCAGCCTTATTCCTCTCGCACATATTTTTCACGACAGCTAACGAAGACAGCAATGAACATTGAAAGTCTTTTTTATTCCTGCGCAACATCTGGTTGATGACTCATAAAAAACACGAGCACGGGCTAAAAAGTGATATTTGGGTTGCGAAAGAGGCATTCAGGTGCATGCAGCGAATCCAAGAGCCCAAATCCGATGATGTGTGGTGTTTACGTGCGTCTGCGGTGAACGACATTAGCCTTATAGGGCGTTTCATTAGCCGTTGCTCAATGGAGGCAATAAAGTGCAGCTCAGCCATCTGTGACCTTGGAGCCAAAATGGTGGACGGGACCGGCGAGGCAGCTCTGGTGGGCGAGGAAATCGGCGGTGGGGGTGGAGGTTTGGGGGGCACAAAAAGCTTTTTATTTATTGATATCGACCTCACGCGCGTGTCCATCAAACTGCACTGAGGGGAGGGGGGGGGAAAGCCGAGGAATGAGGGAAAGGTTTACAGTCCTGCGCCTCCATTTGGCTTAATTCCATTTAGAGGAAATTGAGTCGGAGATGCTGGAGTTTGTTCTCTCTCTCTCCGTTACTGCCATGTTGTCTCAGGTCCTATTTCAGTCGCTCGACAACAGTATCACCAGACGGACATAATGTTACTACGTTACAACGCCACTTAAAACAAGATTATTTCTCATTTCCTTTGTTTCCTATAAAAACAATCATTTCGGAGGCGGGCCGGCCTGCCGAATCTGACCAATTTCCACTTTAAGAGAGTCGAAACATCAATGCCACATCGACTTCATTCCTATTATCGCTCGGCGTGTGGCATTTCCTGAGGTCCACTTTTGTTCTGGGAGAGATTCAAAAAAAAAAAAAAAAAAAAGGAAGAAAGGAGATTTCCCTGGAAGCTCTGGAAGCTTAACATTCTCACAAGTAGCTGCAGGAATCGAGACAAAAAAAAAGATCCAAAAATAGGCTTCAGAAAGCACTTAAAATGAGAAAATGGTCCTTCCGAAGCTGACCGCTTCCAATGGTCTAGTCACTCAACAGAGGGCAAATATTTTGTTTACTGTACTTAAGTAGAATGTTGTACTGTATATTGCTTCATTTATGCTTCTGGCAAATTTTACTCTTACTCTGCTACATTTCTGAAACAAAATGTAGTGTTGTTGTGGTGTCATAACCCTGAAAGCAAGATATGTGAATACAAACGGCGGCGCAACACATGGCGACATAATTCTCGCAGATCTCTATTATTTCTCTTCTGTGATACATGACTAATATTGCTGCGCCTCGTTGAAGACTCGTGTTATTTGAGTTTACTCACTAGTTCCCGTCTCTTGAACATTCCATTTTTGTCGAGCCCTCTCTCCGTGGCATCCGATGGTAAATGAGATGGGGAAAATCGCAATAAATAATGAATGAATGCTTGCCGGGGTGGCTTAATGAACCAAAACACCAGCATATCGACTGAAATGTATATAAACACCAAATCGGAATTGATGGACTTGGCCCGGCAGCGTAAGTCCAGCCTAAATGATGATTTCAAAATAAAAATGAGTTTGACGTGTAATCCTCGCGGCCTAAAAATTGTCTGAAAATGCAGATAAGGCTCCATTATTGCTCCTGTAGGACTTTTTCCAGCCATGTGGATTAGCGCCAGATAATCATATAACGGCCATGATAGTGCCCATCCGCGCTCAACGAGCCCATAAAGTCAACTCTGAGTAAAGAGCAGCGCCGCTGCACACGCATGCACACACGCACACTTTGGCGATGGGGTGGGGAGTGCGGGGGTTGTGCGTGGTTGGGTGGGGGGGGTGCATGTGCTACGCAGCTGCACGACAGTGCTGCCTCCGACCGGCCGGGGGCGCCGCGGAGGTGCGAGTCCTCACATGACCTCGTGAGCAGGAGTTGACAGGCAGTTCACCGGGGAGGGGGGTGGAAAAAATGGCGTGGGGGAGAGGAGTGGGGGAAAAGCCTCTTACATACGACACCAGACACAACGTTGGCCGCCTCGCACGCGCTTAATGGCTGAGAATGGAGATTAGAAAGAAGTTTAGAGGGTCAGGTGTTTGGGGCGGGTGGGTTTTGCGGGTGTCACCGAGGTTATTTTCTCTCTCTTTCTCGCTCTTTTTTTTTATACACACATTCCAGCATGGGAACGAATGCGAGGTTACAGCACACACGGCAGCGTTCTTTTTTTTCTTTTTGAAACTACACGTCGTCATGACAAGTTACACGATACACACGACCCTTGTGAGGATAAGTGGCCCGAGGAACAAATTCAGCTCGTGAAATGACAAATGAGCCTCAATGAGCAGCAGATGTGCAACGCACGGCCAACGTTTTTCCCCCAATGCCATCCAATCTGGGCGGCGCACGGAGTTCAAAAGTATGAGGATCATTTCGCCCGCAAAAATGCGGTAAGAACTGGGCTGAAACAAATCACAAAGGAACAGGAAGGTTCTGACATTGAGATGTTTACAAAAACAAAATTCTGCAAAATTATTATTGGCTTCCCTCTCGGCATTACAGATACAATACGGTACTTTGAAAGAAACAAAATGTGAAAACTAGAAGCAAGTCGCTTGCACTTGCAGCTTTATCTCCTGGCTGTATTTCTCTGTTGGACAGAGCTTGGCAAATTATAGCATACCGTGGGAGTGAGGTCCCTCGCTAGGCTAGCTGCGCGACCCAGACGAGAAGCAATAAATCCTCTTTTCCTCGGACACTGCGGCCGTTCCTCACGTACACCGGGGCCAGAAAACAAACCCGCTGATGTGTGGTGAAAAAAAAATTAAAATAAAAATCCTCCTGACATGAACCTTAGCAAGCAGGCATAGCATTTTTACAACTAGCATTAGCCGTAGCGCCATATAATGTCTTTTATAGCGCACGAATGGTGTAAAAAAAATTCTATAAATATTTTTTTACTTTTCTAGACAGCTAAACACCAAAAGTTGTTCGCTCAAAAGTTGCTTCGTCATTTTTTTTTCCCCAAGCAATAAGAAAGATTTATGGCTACTGGTGGGTCCCATTCAAAGAGGTCCTTGTGTTTTTACTAGCGTGTAGGCCTTATCTGAAAATGCGAACATTTGGCAAAAAGATTACGAGCGCAAGAATGGTTGACTTTTTTATGGGTGTAGAAGTCCTTTAGAAAAAAAAAGTTAGCTTTTTACGATGGTGCAACGCAAACAGACAGACAGTTGTTTGACTGATGGCCAGAGACGTAAATTATATGGAACAAGACACCATCAAGTCTACCATAAAAAAAACAAAACAAAAAACCCATGATACTAGGTTTTTAACACAGATTCATTTTGAGTTTTCTAAATAAAAAAATCTCAGGGAAAAAAAAACTCAAAAGCCTGCATTGACAAATTATGTCAGCAATTGCTGTAATTTTATAATTATGGAATTTTGTTTTTAAAATTTTATCCTTGATTAAAACTAGTAACATTCGGAATCGAACCACTGTACTGCATGAATTCCTTATTAAAACTTTTTTTTCCCCATTTGTGTTACAGATAAAGACAACAAATTTGCTGGTTTGGCAACGGAATTCCACCCCCCCCCCAGTTTTCAGCAGTCCCGCTTATTAACATTGCATACGTTCCCAAAAACATGGTCTTTATTTTCATAAAAGAAATATAACTTGTATTTTTGCTTCCGATCCTGCGAAAACAACTTATATTTGGAGGTATATGCTTTTCATATGAAAACTCGTGTACAGTATATATTGGAATATTGCTTTCTGATGTTCTGTTAACATATGTATTGTATTGTGTGTCGACGTGCAAAATAATAAAGTACACGCAAGTCGTTAATTTACAAGAGAGATTTAAAAGCTAGAAATAGAATTACCAATAAGAATGCAACGGCAGTATCAGTTTGGGAGCGTTTTTCTTATGAAGTACATGAAGTAGCCTAATCAATGAAGTATAAACGCCCAAAGCGGCATCCAAAATGAAACGCAGCCATTTTAAAAACAGACTTTCTCTTCTTCTTTGGCGTGTTTAGGATTCGTGGCCTTTCACCTGACCTCGGGAACTTTGAGGGTTAGGAGGGGAGAGGCGGGGCGGGCGGCTGCAGTGCTCGCGGTGATGGGGGTTAAAGTGTAATCCCGGCCCTGTGACCACAAAGGCTTTGGGCCCCTCAGGGCCAAGGACCAGGCACATTTTCTGAATTGCGACGTTATCCCCGCGCCAAGGCAGAGAGAGAGAGAGAGAGAGAGAGAGAGAGAGCACATATCAAAGAGTCTGATGGTGGACTCGTTGGCGCTCGGCTCGTCGACATCCTCAATGAAACATTTGCTCAACAACCGCAAACTACAGGCAAACCCTCACAATAGTTTTTTTTTCTTGGTCTTGGGGCCGCATAGTTTGGAACAACAAACGTTTTTTTTAGGTAAAAGAAAAAAAAATGTGGTGACATGAGTTTTTCACTGGACAACCATAGTATACCACATTATTAACTTTCTGTGACCAGCCAGGAATTTCAGCATATTTTATTTTATTTTTTTAAGCAATAATCATATATTTAGGTGTCCTGTTTATGAGTAACTCCATGTGACTTTACCTGTTTTGTGAGGACTTGATCACTTTCCACTGAAAAGCATGCATGTTCAAATTATGTGATTACATTTTTTTTTGTTAAACCCTTTAACCATAATCCCTTTTCAAAACAAAATAAAAAAATGCAAACAATTTCAGATGCACTTTTTTTTTCCCCCTAGTGGACAGCATATCCAAAGCTCTCTTTTCATCATTTGATATTACATTATCCAAAGACAAAGATGTCCAACTTTTTTACTGTACTTAATCTTAAACAAAAATAATTAATAATAATTAACTTTTGGGAGGTTTTATTAATTTATTTTTTTAAAACTACAACCATCATTTAATTATTTCAATGGAGAAAAAGGCAACATTTGGAGACATAGTTGTCCCACTTTTTTACTGTACTTAATCTTAAACAAAATAATGAATAATAACAAAAAATTTCTGGGAGGTTTTATTTATTTATTTAAACATGAGAACCATAATTTAATTATTTCAATGGGGAAAAAAAGGCAATATTCGGAGCCTTACACTGTCTTTATGTTCTTAAACATTCTGATAAAAAATGTCAAGTAAAGTTGTTTCTAAGACTCAATTTTTAGCATTTACCGTCAAGTTACGGAGCAATGAAATTTATACAAACGCTTTTTGCGACACACGTTTTTGATACGCTTCTGCAAAATGAGGACATCGTGTATTTTATCTGCATGAATAAAAATTGGTATTGAGCGAGAACGGCACATTTTTGGACTAAAACCTGTTGATGTCCGCCCATCTATTAACAGCATTAATTGCCACAAGTGAGGTATTTCACTGATATTGTGTCGCGGCTAATTGCTTACTTAAGTCATTCATTAAAAAGAGTTTCCACGGCAGTGTGCATGCTGCATTAGCATGACTTCTATTCCATGGGGAGGGCTGACGGGAGAAAACCTTAACAAACGCTTTTTAAGGGCTCGACCGCCTGCCCGAACGCCTCTTTGCATGGCGACCTAAAGAATTTGCGCTTTAAAGAGCGGCTCGAGAAGACAGAGAAGTGAAGCGGACCAGAGAATGGCTTTAATTGACGCCTCCTCCATTTTCCCAGGCGCTAGGTGAAAGGGAGGGAGGGGTCCGCTGGGTATCGGGGAGCAGTGGAGGGGGGGGGTTGATGTGACACTGGTCTCCTGGTGTTTCCACTGTACAATAGGAAGCAGATTTGCAGAAGAGCTGACCCCTGACCTCTAAAGCCCCAGAAAGGGTCCGGGGTGCACCCCTCCACTCACCCCAAATCAATCAGCTCCCAGAGCCTGGACTGTAGCTCACCCAATCCCAAACATTCCACACATGGAAATCTGTTTTTGGACAACAGTCTGGGGAGGGGGCGTTGTGGGGAAGTGTTGCTTTGGATAGAAAATACAGTATTCAACCAAAACTTCTTTTCATATCAAATTGTAGGGCTTTAAAAACTGGCAATATCTCAATTTAATTTATTTTCCAATGTTATAAAATGCTTCAATCCAACTATATATACAAGTAATAATAAAAATATATTTTGGATTTTACATTTTTTTAATACATGTACAACAATTTAGTTTTTGTAAAAAAAATAATTATGTAATGTAATTTAGCGGAATATATTTAATATAAATTAAAACATTTTTAATCAAATACATACTTTTTTAAATATAAAAGATCAAAAATAATTAATGTTTTTATAACAAATTAAAACTATTTATAAAAGCAGTAATAATCCTTTCTGGGGCCCAGGGGGAAAAAAAAGGCATTCTAATCTACTTAAAGCTTCATTTTATCTTTTAATTCCTTCAATTTAATGCCATCCAGAAGAGTTAATGACGTTAACTCAAGACGCATTAAGCGACTGATGCTTTTGTTTCCTATTAAAGTTCCTCAAGGTCAGGCTTCGCATTTGGGAGGTGGAGAACATCTGGCTGGTGACCTCGCGCGCTCTCGCATGAGCATATGCGAGCGCATACATAATTAAATGCTAAATTAATTTCAAAGAGACAATTTTCACATTAGAGCGCCGCGATTACGAATGAAGGTCAGCGAGCTACAATAATGGCGGCTAATACGATGTCGTACCGGCCCGAGCGCACACACGCCCACGCACAACCCGACGCACAGCGACGGCCGTTGTTTGGTCCTTGAACAATGTTTAACTCCGAATCATGTGCGACTGCAAACACTTGGCCTCTGGAGTCAGATAAGACACGGCGGGCCAAATAGACCGGCATTAATAATTAATGAACGCCCGTGCAACTTCTTATCATCGAGTAAAAAGATAAATATTTAGCGGCCCACGCCGCTTGTAAATGTCCCTTGTAATTGCTTTGATGAGCTCACAATTAGCGGCAAGAATGTGTGCGAGCCAGTTGAAAAAGATTGGCAGAAAGAGTAGAAACACCGAAACGGGGTTATGGCCACAAATCACAGCAATCCCTACACCATCTGATACAGGGGGGGAAAAAAGTCATTTCATTTTATGCAATTAACTGGACTGCTAACACTATTGTAAACAATATTTATGACAAGTGTCAGAATTTTTTAAAAACATCAAAATGTATTGTGGCAGTGCATTATTTAGTCGCGTATGGCAGAGGTATTGTATTTTGGCCTAAACTGTTGATGAGCCTCATGTTAACGTGGTTGGTTTTCTTTGAATAAATATAACTATCCATCCATTTTCTTAAACGCTTATCCTCACGAGGGTCATGGGAGTGCCAGAGCCTATCCCAGCTGTCAACGGGCAGGAGGCGGGGTACACCCTGAACTGGTTGCCATAGAGACAGACAATAGTCGCACTCACAATCCCATCTAGGGGCAATTTAGAGTGTCCAATTAATGTTGCATGTTTTTTGGGAGGTGGGAGGAAATCGGAGTGGAGGGGAGAACATGCAAAGTCCACACAGGCGGGTCCGGGATCGAACCCGGGACCTCAGAACTGTAGCTTTCCATCTGATCCACCGTGAAGCCTAAATATAACTACTGATTTGTAATTTCTGTAACATGGGAACGTAATAGTGTACATGCAAGAAGCAAGGTGCTAATGTTTTATCCATTTTAAGTACTTTTCTGCAATCTTGTGGCATCAACGCACAATTATAAATGAGTCATTCACGACTTTTTGCTGTTCGCAATCTCCGTCCCTGTTCCTCGCGAACAGCTAGGGTTTGGAGTTTTTCCAAAACAAAAAATTATTTTGTTAACAATTGAGGAGTTTAGCAATCCATGGATAATGTGTCCGCGAATATGTGACAGAAAAAAAAAGGATGCGACTGAAATGCCCATTCTCGATTGAGTTTAGGTCTGTTCGAGCTGGCCTGCCTATTACTGAAAGTTGAATCAAGCCACTATTACTACAAAAACTACTACCAACCCTAAATAATCATAATATAATTTGAAATACACTTCAATAAAATACAGAAAAATAAAATCAAACATGTGCATAAATGTACCAATATGGATGTACGAATAAAAAAAATATGAAAATACACAATACACACAACAAAAAAAAAAATCAACGACTAAGACAAAAACACACCTAAAAAAGATTCAACTAAAAGAATAAAAATAGAAAAAGACTAAAAATACAATGTAAAAATATTAAAGTGGGCAAAGCTAAATTTGAAAAAAATGATGCAAACAAAACTATATTAAAACAAAAATACAGCATACCAAAAACCATAAAAAATACAATAAAAACAAAAAATAATTACAAAAACATAAAAAGAAATACACTGACATAAAATAAAAATACAAAATATATACAATAATTTAGATACTCCACTGACTTGCAACAAGGATGAGGGCCTACTTCATTAGTCTTGCTTTTGGTGGACCAGACAGGACCTCCCTTGAATCCTGTAAGCGGTATTAATGGTACTAAAGGTACTTATTGTAAATATGAGAAAATAATATCTACACTTAAACTCAGAAAAAATACAAAACTACATCAATAACTTCCCAGAATTTGTGTATCATTATTATTTTTATTATTATTATGGAGAAAACATTCCTCATTAGTGATGACCAACCACCAACCAATATAAATCCAGTGTTTTATTAAACAAGTCGGGATTTCATATTGAGTAATAACATTTGTAACTACATTGAGAGATTATTTTAGCGCATATACTTCATGTGGCTTCTTTTTGAGAGGTCTGGCGTGACATATTTTTTTTTTCCGTGGACAAAGCACTATGTTTTGGCTCGAGAAAAAGTGGGGAAACACGACGTAACGTAGACATTTGGCAAAAGGACAACACTAGAGCCCAGTGATGAAAGCATTCCAGGTTGCATCCCAAAGACACCCAAAAGTGTAGCTTGGAGCAGCAGGAATGTCATGTGATCAGGTGACCTGCAGATTCCCTTCTCACGGCACACCTGAGCAAACACGCCTGGCGACCTTTTGCCACTGCTAGTAAACAACTGAAAAGGGTCGGACGAAATATCACACACCTTCTTTTCAGAATCATACTAGAATGGTAACTGGACTTAAGAGTTTCATTTGTTCCACGATCACGCACGTAACACAAACCGCTTTGAAATCAAGTGTCTCCATTGAAATAAATGGAAATGGCAAT
Organism: Syngnathoides biaculeatus; assembly: GCF_019802595.1. Classification (NCBI taxonomy): domain Eukaryota; kingdom Metazoa; phylum Chordata; class Actinopteri; order Syngnathiformes; family Syngnathidae; genus Syngnathoides; species Syngnathoides biaculeatus. The sequence continues at coordinate 13,292,380 of NC_084657.1, forward strand.
AATCCGTTCCAGCCCGTGTAACACAAATACTTTTGAAAGGTTGTTAAATATTCTCCCCGATGTCAGCAGAGATAAGCTCATGAAGATAAGCGGCTCAAAAAGTGGATGGATTGATGGATGGACGTTTTTTTAAATATGAAAAGTATCAGTTGATAATATTGCATTACATAATAACAGTGATAAAAAGCTTCTTTCGGCTTGTCCCGTTAGGGGCCGCCACAGCGTGACATCTCAGATGAACGCTCATATTTGTTTGGCACAGTTTTACGCCGGATGCCCTTCCTGACGCAACCCCTCTTGGGGAATATAATAACAGTGATGGAATAATTGCAAAGAATGTTAAGAAATAAAACATGAGGAAACATGAAGTAGACTACTAAACCACAGTGGGTTTTCTTCGCAGAGGATAAAGAATACATGCCTGTGTATTGCTGTATGATCTGCTTCCATGTTTACATTCACAGTTTACATTCAAATATCAATTGTGTAAAGGTTTATGAATATTGCAACATCAATGCTAGTTAACATGATGATTATGCTAGCTAACGTACGGAAGAAAAAGTCACTGGTTTGATTAAATAAAGTGTAATTGTCTGGGAGGGGAAATAATACAGCTTGTGATAAAAAGCAAAAATAAATCAAACCAACGATGTCTTAGGGATTGATAAACTTTTAAGTTGGAGCACTCATAAGTCAAGGCTTGATTGTAATAATAAATATTAGCTTTCGCTATCCTTGCCTCTCTTTCATGTGCTTATGCCATCTATCGAAACAATCGCGTCTCACGGGGAAACATGCCATTAAGTGATAAGAGACCCCCGTCGCTGCGGGTCTTATGGCTCCCCACTTGAGTTTCCTTTTCAGCGTATTGTTCTGGCAGGACACATCGAAAGGCAACCATAATGACGACGCTCCAGGCCTCCAGGAAAAAACTCCTTCGTGGCGACAAAAACCCAATTTTTAAGTTCAGCGCCTATTCCCGTTAAAATGCATTCAAATTAGTCCCGTTCCACTGACATGCTATTCATGCAGAAATCAAAATGAAACAACAACCTTGCATTTCTATGACATGTGCCACAAAAAAAAAAAAAAAAAAAAACATAACTACACCTTCAAAATCTTTTGAATGAGACATTGGCTTTTATTAAGCGAGAATATCATCTTCGTTGTTGCCGCGACAACCCTGGAATGCCTTTTTTTCCGCGGAACAGCCAGAACACTAAGACTAAAATAAATAAAAAATTATGAAAGGGGTGGTATGTTTTTTTTTTTTAATGTAACATTCCAATATAAATACCACATTTAAAGACATAATAAACAGACTTTTGATATGCAGTAAATGACTTGTAAGGACCAGCAAGGACTACTCACTAGCCTTGATGGTAACGGTGCTAATCTGAAACATGCGCATGTACAAATAAAGAAAATCGCATCTGTGCCTTTACTCGGGCAACATCTTGATCGGCCATTTAGTGGTTTGGAGCATCAATGGACGACCTCGGACTGCTCTCGTGGTGCGCTAGTACTAGCATTGGTGCTAAAGTAAGAATTGAGTGTTGTATTGCTGTATAACTCAAAAACTGAATGAGTTTTCTCAGTGTAACTGCGACGCATAAAATTATTTCCTCTTTCGTGCTCCAAAGACGTATCAGCGCAAATTGACGCGATCTAGAAAGTGCCGAAATAAGGCCCGCAAGCCATTTTCATTACTGGGATCTTGCAGGCTCAAGGAGGACTTCGTAACAGGAAATCCCGAGAAGAGGGATAGCGACCTATCACGAGGTTTGATGGATGTCTTTTCATGGCCTTAATTGATATGCCGCTGCGGAGTAAAAAAAAAAAAAATAAATAAAAAAAAGGAATTTTTTTTTGCGTCTCCAAAACTGGACTCGTCTTATGAATGTGACCGGTCGAAGGGAGCGTCGCTAAGGACAATTGGCCATCTTCATTATCGCGGCTACTCCGTGCCATGGTCTGGAAGTAAATTAGTGAAAGCTGGTGTCGATAGGCAAGAGGACACGATGCTTCTTTTGTTGGGTGGGGGGGGGAGGTATGGGAGGGGTGGGGGGGGGGGGAGAAAGGTTGGAAGTACTGCTGCTAATCTCCTTGCTTCACAATTAAGGAATAACAAGGCCTAGAAGACTGGCTCCATTGTGAGCCCCCTAATCGAAAGGGTATTTGCGCTCTAAATTAAAAAATAAAAAGGCGCGTTGATATTTTAACACTGTCCTAAGATGTCGGCAAACAAGCTACGACGTAATTTCAAGGGGGAGATTTAGGCGGAGGAACAGCGGGGACAAAAGAAAGCGCCTCTGATTGTTGAGCCCATGTCGCTCGCTTCCAGGGGCCAGGGCTTCCGCGCCTCGGCGGGATTAAAATGGAACAGGGGATGTGTGGATGTCCACTTTTTCTTTTCTCTATCTGTGCTGCTTTTTTTTTTTAAATCATAGATATCCCGTGATACTGTGGAAAATATGGACCCTGTTGCCCCACATCAACCTGCGGTAAACTTCCTGGGGATGCCATGACATCATTATCGCTGTTTTGTTTCTATGATTGGTTAAGTCAAAGAATATAAACAATAAATGTGGAAAAAAAAAATTAAATATTATTCAAGTACTGAAAAAATAAATTAAAAAACATTAAAAAGGACAAATACAATATATCAAAAATGAACAATTTAAAACAAAAAAATAAGTAAAAAATAATGAAAATTAAGATAATAATGCCAAAGAGAAATATAAAATGTAATGCAAATAAAGTAAAGAATATAAAAAATATAGAACACCAAAAATAAATGAAAAATAATAAAATGCAAATTAAAAAGTAAATGAACAAAAGTGTGAAAACCAAAAAAAAATCAAATGAAAACAAAACAAAGTAAAAAAAAATACTACAGAAATCAAAATATAATATACATTTTAACTAAAACCGGAAATATATGTGAAAATAAAAGTTCCAAAAAGACAAACTAAAAAATAAAAAGTGAAATAAAAAGGTATGAAAAATTATTTATGCAAAAAAAAGTAAAACGAAACTTACAGTGGAACATCAGAGTTTGAATGACTCGGGGGGGGGGGGGGGGTCACACAAATTGGACATCAAACCCCTCCTAGGGTTGCCTGTTGGCAGCTGGAATAGGCTCCAGCACACCACGCGACCCTCATGAGGATAAGCGGCTAAGAAAATGGATGGATAAATTAATGCATTTTTTTTGTTTAAATACAGAGTGTACACGTTTTTACATAAATAAGAATTAAAATGAGGATTTATTATCTGGAGGTCGGGGCTGGGCTAAACTCATTGACATTTCTTATGGAAACTACAAAATAATATATCCATCCATCCAGTTTCTGTACCGCTTATCCTCAAAAGGGTCATGGGAGGACTGGAGCCTATCCCAACTATTTCCAGGCAAGAGGTGGGGGACACCCTGAACTGGTCGCAAGCCCATTGGAAGCCACATACTATATAAACACTCACACTATCACTTTTGCGCAATTTAAATTAATATGCCATGCATGTTTTTGGGATGTGGAAGGAAACTGGCGTACTAAAGAAAAAAAAATAATACAAAAACAAAAGACATTGAAGAAATAAACCAGAATATCTATTGAATAAAATTCATGTGAAAAAAAAAAAAAAACTGCAAAGCTTTTCATTGTATTCAGACGACTTATATTAGACAAAACATGCAAATAGAGTGGGTTTGGGAGGGGTTGGTGTTGGAGAAAGGGCGGCGTCCAGGGGAGTTAAGATGCTCCGACAAGGTGGGGGCACGCTCCTGCGGGCGGCGTGAAGGGTTGCTAAGGATATTGGCCGGCCAGATTTGCAGCGTGTCCTGCTGACTTCCATTTTATGGACCGTGAATCGCGGCTCCCGCTGGGAGTCCATAATCCGCCCCCCCCCCTCTTTGCCGTACCCCCTGCCCACCCGCCGCCGCGGCCCCATCATTTTATTGCCTTTTCTGGATGTGTGGCCGCCGTCTGCGGATTCACCCGTCCCGTTCCAATTTGTTAGTGGATCCCACCCACTTATTCGGGTCTCATAAGAATACCGCTTCCCGACTACCGACGAGCTGTTGTCCCACCGTGTTTCACACTGTGCTGCCTCAATGGGGCTGTGCCCACCAGTTCACGGGGGTTCGCGCGGGGGGCGGCGGGGCCCAGTCGGGTTACTTCTCAATGAAAGACCTCGGTGCCAACTCTCATTCAGACATAATTTCACGTTTAAGCGCGTCTCCTCCGACCGGCTCTTGCTTCTACGAGGCATCAATCAGCCCCATTCCTCCGCCTTGGAAAAACTCATTTCGATCTTATCGGGGGAAAATTTGTTTGCCGTGCAAAGAGGAGGCGGCCATTCGCAAGAGAAGTGACTGTAGTCAAGGTAGCACCACTTGATTTAATTTAGCCGCGATAGAGTCTCCGACCACTTGTACACTGATTATTTTGGAAGGCAAGGTGGGGAAGACGGTTGCAAAGAAAAACTGAAAGAAGGAAGCAAAGAAAGGGAACATTTCAAATGAGCATATGAAAAGCAGACCATTTTATTTTTTTTGGATTGATTATTTTGTGTTTTATTTTTAAAGTAGTAGTGGAATAATTTCATATCATAGTTCTACATTGTGCTAGCGTACTTGCCATTGCATTGCATGAGTTCAGTTTATTTGTAAGATCGACTGCGTATCTAAAATCGGTTGTAGTTCAGTTCCATGTCCATTATGCAGTAGAAAAATAAATCTTTTGTTGAATGGACCTTGTAGCGTAAATCTGGACTGAAACCTCGGGCGTTAACGTAAATGTTTTACCCTCACTACGATTGCTTATTCTAATGAGCTTCACATTTACATTCCTGTGACAAAGTCTAAATGCTGTGCGTGTGTTTTCTTTGCGTATAGCAGCTCTAATGCGCCCTGACAACTTAATAACATCACAATTAAGTCGATACTAAACAGATGCCAGGCTCGTGTGATTTGAGGCACTTTTGACACCCACGTGTTCAGCGCCGCCGTCGGCCTCGTTTGCTTCCGCGGACACAAACCGACGCTTATCGGATCGTCGTCCTGGACTTTTCCGTTGCCGCTTTTCAGCACGTTCTTCATCCCTCGCTCGCCTCACCGCCACCCTCGCTGCAGCTAAACTATTCCTGGCTTGAAAAAAGAAAGTGTTTACTCTGGAATCACGCTGCGCTCCCGCTGATGCTTGCCCGCGAGACGCTTTGCATATTTTCCGCCCATCTTATGAGGCTTGAAAAGGACAGGGAGGGAGGGGGAAAAAAAATTGAGAGGTAATGAAACGGGCTACGAAAATGAGCCTCCTTGCTCTTTATTGTTATCGCTGGGTTTACTCTGGGTGGGGATGATTCATGTAAAAACTGTGTCAAGCAACAGAGTCCTGCCCAGGCCACCGGCTTGGAGTCACACGGGGTGGCGGGTGGCGGCTGTCGCCTGTGCCGCCACGTCGAGTGACTGCTCGCTTTGTATGTACTTTTCCATGCAAATGACAAGCCCTGTGTGAAAGCTAAAATCACAAAAGAAGTGAACTTGTTCCTTTCCCTCCATGACCTACTTCTGATCTTTCTATGCTGTTTTTACAGTTGCATTAGACGGTAACCTTCAGCAGACATTTCCAAGCATCGGCCTCTCCCTGCGTTACTACTGTGTATTGCACAAGTGTTGTTAGGCTGGAGTCGACAGCGGCGATCGATAAAACCCTTTACTGCACGCAGACGGGGAAGAAAAAAAAAAAGAGCCCATTCAACATAATACAATAGGATAATGATAAAAATTCGTGAGGAAAGAAAAAAGATCATCTAGAAATGTAGGTTCTGAGGGATCACGCCTGCAATCAGGAACCTGCCATTATATTACTTATATATATATTTAGCGCCTCCCATCCATCTAATATATTTGGTTCAAATACCGAAGATGGATGAACCAAAATGTCGGATTGGTTGTGTCTTTTTGGCCAATGTATCTTGAGACTTTTTGTAGGTCTACTCATAATACGTATGCCAAATTTTAAATTGGCCATTCAAACAGGCTTCATGGTCTGAAATGGACCTTTACGACCTGTAAATCACTCATACAGTAATAGCCAATAAGATAGCCGCATTGTCTTAAACACTGGCTTGACTGGCCCCTCTTGTCGTCATGTCCCACAAGCAATGCTGGCTGTCAGTAGCGTGCGCTCGGAAAAGTTAACGTTACGAAGAAAATGGCCCTCAGAAGCGCTTGGGGAACGTGCAATTCTGATGAAAGATATCCTGCTCGGTTACAAAGGGGCCCGGTTGATTCATTTTCCAAAGCCTAAAACACAGTCGACGAAATGTCTACGATGGATTAAGGCTCGCGGAAGACCCAATACGATGGCCGCTTTAAACCAAAACAGCGGACTTGCTGTGTCTTTTTGGGTATGTGTTCTTGACATTTTTTTTTTTGTGGGTCTAGTACCAACCAAATTTCATGTTAAATAGTGAAACACAAAACTTCATTTGCAGAAACTGTGGATTATTCTGTACTTGTAAAACCGTCCTGAAACTGCACGCCGATAGCACGTGAGTAACCTGACATTTACTTTGGCCATGTCAGCTTTGTGAAGTCATGACATTTTATTTTTTGACTGATTTTACTTTGCAGTTAACACAGAGTTACTTTATTTTGCAGTTAACATCAGACTATGTTCCTGTCGAGCGCAGAGTGGAAGCAGCTCACCGCCAAAACATCCTCCCCATGGTTTGCTGGTTGACAGTCCCCCACAAAAAAGCTGCTAAAATTAGCCCCGGCTGCATATGTTGCATAACAGCCGTAGCACACATAAACAAGGCAGAGAGTAAATAGGCTTGGAGTTGGAAATATGACAGAAGCAGGCTTTTATTTTGGTTTTGAGGATGAAAGCTTCCCCAACCGCCTGGGAGAATGTTTGCTTACAAAAGTCCCACTTTGGAGGGGGAGATTCAACTCGCATCAGATATTCTTGGAGTTGTTTTAATATTTTCCATTACTTGTAAAGAAGGGGGAATATTCATGTTGATTCCTGACGACTGAAATAAACGCCACGTGATGTTTTCGCCGGGAATGACGACAACTTCAGGAATGCATCCGCAAGCTCCAAACCGTCCCGTGGTTTTGTTCTTTTCTCGCCCCGTCGAGGTTGAGTCAGGCTGGAGCTGATCGCTCCGTGCCACAATAGCGGCCATTCAACGTGGCCACCCGGCGAGGCCAAATACTGTGTCATCAAGAGGGTTGTTGGGCCACATCTGGCTACTGTACGCACATGACATGACAGCCTTTACCTTTCATAGACGAACACTGTGACCTGTCTGTATGAGGATATTGTTGGTTAAAAGAGAGTCATCCCTTGGCAAAAAAAGGGGGCTTGCATACGCAAAGGGTTCATGTGAAGGGGATTCGCACTGGAGTTCATTTTATCCACGAAACCATGATGAGTACAGTCGTACCTTGACTTAGAAATGTATTTTGAATTACTACTACTGTTAGGGGTCGCCACAGCATGTCATCTTTTTCCATCTCAACCTTTCCTTTGGTCTTCCTCTCGCTTTTTTGCCTGGAAACTCCATCCTCAGCACCCTTCTACCAATATACGCACTCTCTGGCCTCTGGACATGTCCAAACCATCGAAGTCTGCTCTCTCGAACCATGTCTCCAAAACATCCAGCTTTGGCTGTCCCTCGAATGAGCTCATTTCTAATCCTATCCAACCTGGTCACTTCCAAGCGAGAACCTCAACATCTTCATTTCTGCCACCTCCACTTCTGCTTCCTGTTATTTCTTCAGTGCCACCGTCTCTAATCTGTACATCATGGCCGGCATCACTACTGTTTTATCGACTTTGCCCTTCATCCTAGCGGAGACTCTTCTCTCACATAGAACACCAGACACCTTCCGCCAACTGTTCCATCCCGCTTGGACCAGTTTCTTCACTTCCTTAACACACTCTCCATTGCTCTAGATCGTTGACCCCAGGTATTTGAAGTCATTCACCCTCGCTATCACTTCTCCCTGGAACTTAACTCTTGCCCCTCCACCCCTCTCATTCATGCACATATATTTTGTTTTACTTTGGCTAATCTTCATTCCTCTCCTTTCCAGTGGGGGCCTCCATCTTTCTAATTGTTCCTCCACCTGCTCCTTGGTTTCACTGCAGATCATAATATCATCTGCGAACATCATGGTCCAAGGGGATTCCAGTCTAAGCTCATCTGTCAGCCTGTCCATTACTACCGCAAAACAGGAAGGGGCTTAGAGCGGATCCCTGATGCAGTTCCAACTCTCACTCAAATTCTTCTGACACACCTCCGGCACATCTCACCGCTATTCTACTGCCCTCATACATGCCCAGTACTATTTTAACAGATTTCTCTGCCACACCAGACTTGCACATGCAGTACCACAGTTCCTCTCTTGGTACTCACAAGCCGAAAGAAGAAGAAGACCTTCAAAAATGTTTCTGCGTACTAAGTTTCGGCCAGACCCAACCAACTTCTGCAAATCTGCACCAACACAGCCTATACAGAATGTATTATTTATTTTATTGCAATAATACTTCATATTTATCAAAACCTGAATTTACCGGTAGCTAAAAATGTAAGCGTGGAGCGTTTGTGTCGGCAAAATGCACGACTGTAGTCAATACATTGGGCGTCGATCACTGCATGGCAACATTGTTTAGGCAAAGGGCGACTGCTCGGGTGTGAAAGTGGCTCATCCGACTTCAACACGCGAATGATATCGCACACACACGCAGCCTTCCCATGTTGACATTCTTTGGCTTGACATGTAGAAAATTGCAAGCACGGGGGCGATAGCCCCCCCCCCCCCAAAAAAAAAAAACCTTCCATTGCTTCCAGACCGGACTGTCTATATTTAGAGCTCTCCTTTCCGCTGTTACGGCTGCCGACTCATTAGCCTTGTTTAACCTCGCCTATATGTCTGCCGCGCTGATTGGCTGAGGGAGTTCCTTCTCAAGAAACTTTGCAGAAACTGCCTTCGCCTCGCAGATGTTTTGGATGGGAACGCTGCAAAAATGGGGACAAAGTGGCCAAAAAATAGGCAGGCTGCCACTGGCGATGATGAGGATGAGTGACCGTTTTAGGAATCTCCTTGCATGCATATTCCCATCCCCAATCTTGAACCATCTAATTCAGTTAAACCCGAAATAAACGGTTGTTTAATTGCGTGCACGGATGTTTTGCATGGCACCACTGCATTGCCCCAAATTATAGAACAACATGATCCAAAGGAAAAACATGTAAAGTGGAGCGTCCTAAGTTCGGAATTGATTTCATATTTACACTTGGAAGACCGTTATGAATGTTGAAAAGAGAGATCGTTGAGTTTCGTATCCAGCATGAAATGCTTTTTCATGATGGGATATGAAAACCCCACGAATTCTAACGTTCAGGATTTGACCATTGTTTTCAGGAATAAACTGCCTTGGGAGTTGCAAAAAAAAAAACATGGAAAACAACTGTGCCAAAAATTGTACCTGTCAGATATCGACCAAATGTTTACGGAAAAGTACGTCTCAATAGTTTACATTTTAATACCACTAAAACTGTACAATTTGGATTTCCAACCCAATTTACCAATACTACCATTGCACAAAATTTAAAAAATGTGCAATTCCCAATACGAACCAAATTTGGGCAAAAAAAATCTTTAACACAATGCACAAAATGTAAGCAAACAAAATGCTTGACTTTCCAGGCGCAAAAATGCAAAATCTGAATTGGGAAAAAACATCTTTAACAAAATATGTAAAATGTCTGTAAAAAAAAAAAGCCTGAATTTCCAGGCACAAAAATGCAAAATCTGAAAAATTCTCGAGCTGGAATTCTAAACATTGTTGGGATGATAAAATAAAAAAACGCAGATATATGAACTTGTCAAACCTGAAAATGTACAAATTGTATAAAGATCTGTCACTCACTCACACACACGGATCCAAAATTAAGATCTGAGCACACCATTAGGTCTACTTAACACCAATGGACATCAGAGACAATCCTTTCCGTCGAAATTAAACACCTCATTCCGTCTCACATCTGCTGATGGAGGAGGATTTACTTCCGACTATTTTCCAGCTTGGCACGCGCGTGTTTGCGTCTCAGTAGCGGGAGGGAAAGGGGGGATCGTGATGAACAACGTCAGGTTCTGCCAAGTTTTCCGGACTATGTTGATTACTCTTGCGCCCGTTGTGATTTAGGGCTAATCCAAGGCGATGCCATCACGCCGTCAATCATCATGTCCTCCACGCCAGACGAGAATGGCCAATGCAGGCTCGTTGTCAAAAATGAAATATCTAAATGTACTGCGACACTCGAGGCAAGTGGTTCTGTTTGTTCCTACCGGTGTGGATCTGCCGGTGGGCCTCCAGCGATTCTTCTGTCTGGAATTGAGCGCCGCACTGGTCACATACGATGGCCTTCTCGCCAGCTGGAGGGCACCAAAAACAAAAGGAAAGGCCATGTTTACTACATGCCAGGCAACTCGGAGACACAAAACAACATCGGGAAACACGAGTGCAGCACACTGTTAAAATGGAAATGCTTCATATTTAAAGATACAATTCTTGGTCAATGTTGACATTTCCAAGGCAACAAATTATGGTATGATATTTTAATGGACCTTTCCGACTTGTCAATCACTTGTACAATAATAGCCAATCAGATAGCTGCATTGTTTTAACCCCTGGCTTGACACGCCCCTCTCGCCACATTGTCCCACAAGCAATGCTGGTTGTCAGTAGCGCGCGCTTGGAAAAGTTAATGCTACAAAGAAAATGGTCGATGCGCTTGGGGAACGTGCAATTCTGATGAAAGATATCCGGCTAGGTCAGAAGGGGCCCGATTGCTTCATTTTCCAAAGCCTAAAACACGGTTGACGAAGTGTCTACGAAGGATGGATTCTAGCGGAAGACCGCATGCACAACTAAATGTGAACAATATCAAGAAACACAAGGCTGTGTGGTCGAAGGTAAGTGAGGGAGAAGTATCTTCTCTGAGTTTGATTGAATTATGATCCGTGCTTTATACATTGCAGGAGAACAACTTACACTTTGTTAGTGTATCACTGACCTGCTGAATGAAGTGCGTAATGTTTTATGCCGAAGAGTCGGGTTAGTGACACGTAAATGCGCCATGTCATGCAAGAGAAATGTCTATTTGCCCATTTGTATCACAGACTTTTCAGACAGAGCACTGGGTTCAATCCCGAGAGAAGTCAAATGAATACATCCACTCATTTATAAAGACTGCAATGATATTACTCGTCATCTTTCCAACTAATAAGTACTCTGTGCTTTACCTGCGCAGTACGATTCCACTATTTTATCCTGTTGGATTTCAATATGAGGTTCGTGAGGCATCAAACTTTTTTGCATCGATCGCCAATATTTCGCGGTCACTCTGACATTGCGTCCTGTTCCATCTAAAATCTTAAATCTGTGTACATATCCTTGTAATATTAATAGTTGAGACCTCTCTGTAGAACTCTCTTGGACAAGTCTGACACATTTGTCAAAAAACATACCCCGATATTATCTGGACTACGCGATAGAGAATCGACTTCAAACATGTTATGTTCAATCGCCATTTTGAAAGGTTGTGGGACGCGGCTAAGGGGGCGGCGCTTCAGGTCGCCATCGGAAAGGTCCATTATTTGTTTACAAGTTGGTGAGTCTCTGGAGTGCCTGCCTACCCATCCAGTATGTAAATCAACAACGAAGTAACACTTTGTGAGAATGTGCTTGAGAGTGAGCCCTTCTGAATTTACATAACACTGTGCACACAGTTTCTCCACTCATGACTTGGCATCTAGTCTGGGCTAAGATAAACCACTTCAATGCTCTAAGCTTGACACAATGAAAACACCACGATGATCTTTGGGGATAAACTACCATCTATATTTTCAACACCCGTATGAAGGTTAATCCGACCAGAAAAATGTATCTGGGTCAAGTACTTTGAAGCAGGTATTCAAACCACTACTGTACGCCCATTTATCTGCTGTCAATGTAAACTGCCACTTTTCCTGTTCTTGCATTCCTCATATAGACAGTTGATCGTGCTGCCTCCAGGCTGCAATGTGTCACATTCACTTATTGAGATTGTGCACAACCTTGTACAGCAATAAACGTACACATACAGTGTGCATATCACATCAGAGAGCGGGCTAATTATGGTTTTATGGGCTTTGGCACGACGTACTCTACATGCCATACGCATCACTCATCAAACACATGCACCAAGTGAACATCTGGTGGTCGTGTTTGTGTGTGCATGCCTGTGTGTGTGTGGATTTGTGTGTCCAGCCCGAGCACACTCCGATCTCTCTCGGTTTGTTCTTGGCAAGGCCTCCTGGGTTACGACACCTCCAGAGAGAGCGCGAGAGCACAATGAAAACAGGAAGCCGATTCTTAGATGACAAAAAAAAAAAGAGATGAAAAAGAGTGAGGGGAGAGCGATATTCTGTGTGGTTTTGCAACCGCGGTGACACGAGGGAACGGCTTGTACTGTAACGAGCACCGACTGAAAAAAGCAGAAATGACACACAGCGTACATGACACGGTGTGCCTGCCAAAAGACTGCTTATGCAACAAGTTATGCAAAGGAAAAAAAAAAAGAAAAGAAAAGGAAAAAAAAAAAAGACAGTGAGCGCGCTGTACGAGTGAGCGTGGCCAGATCGCGCAACGCGACCTCATGAAAAGTGGCAGATCTAGGACTCATTTCTGTTTCTCACAGACGCACGCGAAAAGACTTCGACGCTAACTGCATATTCAAGAAGCATCATTACCGTGCGTATGGTGGCTGCGACAACAAGCATATGGTGGATTAGCAGCCACTTAACCTTTGCTGATCAAGACGGCAAAGTGGAAAAGACGCAACCAAGATGGTGCTGCGCACCTTCGCTTGCACACATCTGCAACCAGCTGGCAATGTAACATGGCACCTGAGTGAACAACTCATTTACCTTGGGAAACGGCAACAATGATACAACCGAAACGTCATGTTAATCACTCGCTTTTGTCTTGTTTTGCAGCTCCTTTTACTAGCAAAATGAATACATACTGTAAGTACTACTGTAAGCCAACCCGCAGTAGCTATACTAGAACTCGTGACGACAATCATCACAAGCTTACAAGACAAGCCACAACATATGGGACCCACTGCACAAACACAACAGGCCATCTGAGTTATTAAGTCACATTAAATTGAAGATATGATTTAGACACAGTATGCCATGTACATCCCTTACTCCTGTCTTTGCGGTGCACCTTCTTCTTGTAGCTCTTCACAAGCAAGATGAATATAAAATATAGAAGTCAAAAACCAAAGCAGCTAAAATGGAAATTATGACAACAATTTACCCTAAATAGTAACTACCATACATAGGGCAATATTCGCAGCAACAGAAGGAGCCATCTGAGCGAATACATAATTGCAGTGACTAGGAAAACAAAATGTCTAAATGATTACGGCATATCATGTAAGATACGAGCTTGTGCCTTGGTGTGTAGCTCATCCACATAGTTCCTCTTGTTAGTAGAATTACTTCAGCCATCCATCCATTTTCTTTGCCGCTTATCCTCACGAGGGTCGCGGGGAGTGCTGGAGCCTATCCCAGCTGTCAACGGGTATGAGGCGGGGTACACCCTGAATCAGTTGCCAGCCAATTGCAGGGCACATCAAGACAAAGAGCCGCACTCATAATCACACCTATGGGCAATTTGGAGTGTCCAATTTATGTTGCATGTTTTTCGCATGTGGGAGGAAACCGGAGTGCCCGGAGAAAATCCACGCAGGCACGGGGGAGAACATGCAAACTCCACACAGGCGGGTCCGGGATCGTACCCAGGACCTCTGAACTGTGAGGCGAACGCTTTACCAGTATCAAATGTTATTTGATATTGATGGCAATGCCTGCTTGCAAATGAACATGGCATCAAAGTGAAAACCACTTCGATTTAATTTGGGCAAAGTCATGTAATATGACCGGCGGCACAGTCAACAATGATTTTTAGTTTTTCAGATACAGTACTTCAATTAATTAAAAAAAAAAAAAAAACCTTCAAGACTGAAAACATCAAACGATCGAATGAATCACAGTAGACAATCCGCATGCTTGACACGTTGACTTGTGGTCCAGTCATAAACCGATTATTTACTGTCGTCGTCCATGACCATTTTCATCGCAGATCGGGGAGGGCAAGTTACTCTTTCCAGCCATTCTACACTCTTTCGTTCAGAATTGAGGGAAATTGCTCCAGATTGTCTTTTATGCATGTACCGCCGTTTTACCGCGCTTGTTTTCCTTCATTCTGACAGCAGAAGGACGTCCCCTTTGTAGCTTTTGGAAGTCCGGCCTTTTGTTGGCTGTGATCTAGAACACTTGAGACAAAGATAACAGCTGATGTGTACCCCCCCCAACCCGCACCCAAAAAGCCCAATTTCAGTGTTCACCCGCACGCCATGAAAGGGAGAACTAGAGATTTATCACTTTAATTTGGCAGGGAAAGTTACTAGTGGTGCGAAGGGCTCCCCGTGCCACCCAGACCTCCCTCTTCCGCTGTTAGCACCTAGCGTGCTAACAAGTGACTTGGCCGGGGGTGGTGTGTACCTTGGCTTTGCCCACTCGCCCCCGGGTTTTTGTGCCACGCCGCGACCTTGCACGAGTTGATCCTCCTTGAAGCGAGGCGCTCGGCGGACATCTCATCGCAATTTATGGGCGGGAGACAACGGCAGGGGGGGCACGGCCCGCACTAAACTCCCTCCCACCTGGTTCCTGGCCCATTTAGCGTTTACCACATGGCATCCCGCAAGACTCGCTGCTGCCATCTTGGCTTTTAAAAGCTGATTTACTACAAATGACCTCGCTTTTACAATACCATAGATGGCATTGTGTTGATCTTTGCCTCTAGAAAGCCACGGCTGCCTTTAAAAAAAAAAAAAAGTTTATTAACCAGATTCAATTCCTTTCACGCATAGTCGACACCTGAAAGCAACGCGGTGCAAGGACACGGGTTGATCTCATGGCCACTGAGGGCCGATGAATTCGCCATTCTCTCTGATGGAGTATTTATTCATCCGACGAGGCGAGGAGCATTTATCATCTTTCATTCACAGATGCCATTCATTCAAAGTGTGCTATAAATTTAAGGGAAAACCAAACATAGAACGTCAGACACTAAATACATAATGTGTATAAATTTGCTCAACAATTAATTACACAACCCGTCACCAGGATGATGCAGTGTTTTAATCCAGGCTCTTTTTTTTTTTTTTGATTGAGTTTCCCTTTTTGCTCAAGAATGATGAAATGGAAGCAGAATTAACATTTTTTACGTACAAATTTGAGAAGTCATACGAAATAATACATAAGATCAAACCACGCACAACTTCTGTTCATGAATTCAGGAAAAAAAATACAGGGTCAATCATTTGAAATTGTAAACTAAATATGAATAAAAAAACAAGTCTACAGTCAATCAGTACATTTGAAAATTAATGGAAACGGATAATAAATACATTTTCACATAAAAAAATACAAGTGATCTTAAAAAGCTTCTTGCGATATCAAATAAAAGATAAATAGATTTTATCTGCAATTGGTACATGAAGAATCACTGAATAAAATGTTTTAATTCTGCAAACTGCTAAAGTTTATTTTAAAAAATCCAATAGAGTACATTTGTTAAGTAGAGTTCAGTTATATTTCACTTTGAAGTAAAATACATTTGCATTAACCCTTTCTGGGCAGGGGTTGCAAATTTACAACCGGTTTAATATAATCAAAAATTTCAAGTCCAGAGTATCATTTTCTGAAAGTATCACATTTTTTTCTCAGCAAAATTTTATCATAACAGTTTATTTTCAAAGGCTGATTTTGGTGCTTTTTTTTTTTTTTTTTTTTTTTTTTTTTAAATTTAACTTGCATGGAATGTATTTTCAATGAATCATTTAAGTGCATTAAAAAATTCCTATACTTTAGCATAGTGTTAATATAAACACTGTGCATAATGTTACAGTGGCTTACAATAATAAAATCGTTTCAGCAATAAAGCTTAATGCTTAAATGGACACAGTAGGGCTGACTATGCGACCATATTTTAATGTTGGCCATGATGGTGGTACTTGGAGAGTCAAGCATTTTTTGAGGTGGGACTTGGTGTAAAACGTTCGATCCTATATTGCTCCAAGTAACACAAATAATATTTTGTACTACAAAGCAGCATGTTCGGGACACAACGGCAATCCGGTATTATTGCACGGCGTGAAAAAAAAAAAAAAAAAAAAAAAAAACAGTTCCCGTTTCACTTCCTCCTTGGAGAACTGTTGCACAAGCACTTATTTCATAAAAATCTGAAAAAAAAAAACCCCAAAAATAGAGAACAAGGCACAGAAGGGGAGTCCTGCTGTCATTCGAGCGAATGATATAACGTCTTCTGCTTTTGGTGCGGTTAGCGTCTGCGGTGATTCTCTTTTGTTTTTGCAAACCAAGCAAATTTGTGCAAGCTCTGAAGTCAAACGCCTTGAATGAATATATTGCAATTCGGAGATGGAGCCAAATGTTTGGGAATAATGCACTCAATCGTGGATTTGGGGCAGGTGTCAACTGTGGACCGGTAGCCACTCAATTGCCGGACATACGAAGGGCAAAACATTCCTGCTCTCATTCACATCTGTGGGCAATTTAGAGTCTTCAATTAACCTAAACTGTGTGCATTTTTAGAACGCGAACAAGCCAGCATGTCGGGATTCAAACCCAAACCACAGATCGGTAAGAATCTTATCCAGATACAGTGACCTGGTGTTAAGGGAATAAGAATTTGAAAATAAAATAAAAGCATACCGTGGAAGCTATGTAAAGACTCACGTCCAATGCAGCAAAAGAAATCTACGGTTGCTTGATAGCTCTACCCCCCCCCCCCCACACTATTTAAGTTGTTTTATTCTTTTGACACTTCTGTGATAATAGGAAATGTTTGAAAATTAGATACATGCAGCCAGTGGCGAAGTAAGATAGAAGCGATTCTACATTAAATGTAGCTCGAGTACACTGAAGACACCCACGAGAGAAATGTAGCGACATGATCAACAGCTAAACTACATCAAATCGACTTCAGATGGGTGGAGCCTCTCGAAAGAAAAACTACATTTAAAAAGGTTGCACTTGGTCTATTGGTGTATAAATGAGCACTTAATTTTTAAATGTTTGGATTATCATGCTTTTTAGTGGCACTGCAATATCAATATGGCTGGAATAACAGTGGGGGAACCCTCAAACGTGTATCCTTACGTTTGTGTCGGCCGTGTTAGATGTTGGCGAGATCGCCTTTTTGGGCTTGCGCATGTCACGACGGAAAGTGGAACTCTTCCGTCAGGACTCGATAAGTAACATCGTCTCCAGATGCGCGCTTTCAATCCCCACTCCGCTCGATTTTCCGACATCATCCGGGGCGGGGATCAGCGGGAGGATTTGTACGTGACGTTGGAACAGAAGAAAGGCCTTTGAGTTGAAGAACTGCTTGGGGAGATATAGCTTATGTGAACTTGACTGCTCTATGTAATTGCTGACGTATCTTAACTACCGCTCCTCAAAAACGTTTTGATGTTAAAAATACATTAAAAAAAAGAAAGGACGGCTGTAACTGAGCATGACCACGTATTCTTATGCAGCTGCGCAAACTACTTCGCGACATTATTGTTTTTTTTGAAACATTGGACGTGGTTCTCCCTCTCAGTATGTCAGCGGTGTAGAGACACAACCAGAAATACATTATTTGTTGTGAATTTTGATTTACGGAGCAATTAAATGAAATTGTATAACTAAAGCAACACGGTGGTTGCGAATCACTGGATTAGATTACATTTGCGGTTCCAATTATGCTGGTTGCAATTGGATCTATTGGTACAATGAGTTGTACGCATTGTCTCGCATGACTCACATGGAAGTCGGGTCAAATTCCTTTGAGTGTAGTTGGTCAAGTGTTCATACTGGCATTATTTGTTAAAGCAACATGGCGCGCAACAGCGCATTGTCTTGATTGCTAGCACAGGCGTTCCCTGGCCCCGTGACATTTAAGGTGACAACTGTTCGAGGTTTTGTGCGCGTAGAAGATGCGCAGACTCGCATGACTTGCTACTTGTTGATCCAACCTACTTCCTGTCGCAGGTATCATTGTTTGCAACAGATGCCCTCCTTCGGGAGCACGAGTCGAAACAGAATCTTTCATCAAAGACGGTCTCAGAATTAAACATCAGAGCGAGACAGCCTGTCGCCGCTCGTAACGACATAAAGTAGGCCATCATCTCCAGCGAAACATTTACATTTACCCAGCATCCTTTGACTGACTTTTGTGTTAGCGTAGGCTTTTTTTTCTCCTCCCGTTTATTTGACAATTTTAGTCTGCCACATTAAGGTTTAATCTGGAAACAGGAAGAACTATTTATGATCGTGTATCAGGCAGACTTGTTTGATCTTTACACAATGGTCCCTTAGAAGTCAAATTTTTGAGAAGGAATTTATTTGGATGTTGGATTTTTTTTTCTTTTTTTGATAAGGAATAATGGAATCGCAACTGATATGTAGCTGGAGTTAAACTTTTGCCAACGTAAACTTAAAAGTAATGTTTCAAGCAACACTTTAGCCTAGATAGAAAAGCAAAAAAAAAAATGTTTGTGGCAAACGGCAGAATTATATTGTCCCGCTTTTTGTGCATTTTTTTTCCCCAAAGATTCTATTTTTGTTTACCTGACAAACTAGGTCTGCTCTCAAAGCATTTTTTTTTTTTTTATCTGGGTCTGGACCGCTTTACATGACTCATTTCCAACTACATGCTCGCCTCCCGGATTTCGTCACGCAGGCGTCATGTTGTTACTACTTTTTAAGAAATGTATTTTGGCACAAAGCCAAGGGGGAAGAAGGGAAAAAACCCCAAAAACCTTTGGGATATTCCAAAGCGAAACGCTGCCTGTGCAGCTTTGCCATGGCTGCAGGAGGAGGGACTTGGCAATCCTATTTCTGAAGGCAGCGAGGCTAAATGGCAAATGAAAAAAAGGCTAATTATGGCAACTGGACAAGCAATATCACACCCAGTGGTTTTTAATAGAGTAAACAGTGTGTGTCAGTGTGCGTGTGTTTGTAGTGGTGGTGGTGGTGGGGAAGGCAGACAAACAGAAGGGCCGAAAAAAAAAAAAAGACTTCAACTAAATGTTTGTTGAGCTGAAGCAAACCGCTGACATAAAACTAGACCGTATGAAAGGAAAAAACTATCAACATGTATGAAAAAAAGCTTCACATACAACAGTTTTAAACTGTACCGACGCCAAAATTAGGCTGTGTTCACACTTGCCGGTGGGGGGGGGAGATTTTGATGAGCCCCAGGCTTAACGACAGAGACCTTGTAGCACCGGTCTGGCTACGCATGGCAGCTTTAGTGCGGTTCAGTGAAAGTCATCAGCCTTACATCCTAACACCCTGACCGTTAAATTGCTAACTTTGAAAGCATGAATTTAAAATTATCCAACCCCAAAACAAACACCCAACTTAAACCTAGCCAAGAAAAAAAATATATATACCCTGTCCCCAAAACACTGAACACACATAATCTCAACCCTAAAATATTGTTAATTACTGATACCAAAATGCTCCTATAAAAAAAAGGAAAAAAAAAAACAGCAACAGATTAATTCCAGAGCTTCCGTGAACAGACTGCACTCAATTTAAGAGGGTAAATTGTTATTTTTAGGTCACGTCAAAACACCTACGGGTAGCAACACAGTGCATGAAAGAGATTAAGACAACTATCAAACATACTCACAAATGAGATGTTGAGAGCAAACAGTGTCATAGATAAATAGAGATAATCTGTCAGCAAAGGGGGTATGGTGGGACTGTTTGTGATGGGGGGGGGTGCGGAGAGGACCCCATCAAAAGCATCACAAACGCGCTTGGCTGGAGAAGACTCGTCGGCGGTGAGGAGAAGGAGAAATCAAAAGGAAAGCGGGATGGAGACGGGAATATTCAGGTCGCTCTTGACAGCTTTACAGTCGGTTGCGCCAGGCGGGAACGTCTCGGGACAAATATTGACTCACAACCCCCCCCCCCCACACACACGAGTACGTACCGGCTTGTACAGGAGACCTTGTTCAAAAATGGATGAGCTCAGATTGCAACATCAGTCAACTGTTTTATCCCCCCCCCCCCCCCCCCAAATCCTGGCTCTTAATCCAGTTTGCCAGCAAACCTATTTGCTCGTCCAGTAGGTCACATATACACAGTATTCCGGGTCTAACTGTTCCCTATAAGGCTTTTCTCCGAATGGCCCAACCGTTTCCATAGATTTTTGGCCCGGGGGGGGGGGGGGAATTTTAGGCCACGCAGCCACTAAACAGTCTACCACCTTCGAGGATGCTCTAGAAAGGATGCAATGAAATTAAACACTTTTACAATATTTCTTTAGTGGTCGTATGTTCAATGTAAATTACTATCAAAGTTCTGTTCTTCTTTTTTGGGGTGGCGCAGAGACCATCATTTATCGACCAAACTGGAACTTTTCTCGCTCTCCGGCTGGAACGCCAAGAAAATAAATCCAGTACAGGTTGTAAAAGAAAGAGCGCAAATTAGGTGGTTCTTGCCAGACACTGACCAAATGTTCCAACTACCCCAGTGCGCAACCACACCCGCCTTCCAATATCTCGGCCCGGCTAACCTCCGCCCGGCCTCCAGGGTGAAAGGTGCCATGTGGTTTCAGCTCTGCTTTCAACCAAGCCTCTTCCATACACACACACACACACAAACACACAACTGTTGTCCACTATCCGCAGACAAAGAAGAAAATGCATGTGAACACTCCTGCATGTGTTTATTGTTGTGTACGTGAAGGAAGGAAACAAGAGCTGGACGCATAGACGAAGCATAACCCCCCCCCTCGGGGCTCTCCTGGTGTGAAGAGGCAGGAAGCAAGTAAGGCGCCCGAGTGGCCCCGGGGCCCCGCTGGTATTAATAGAAGCGAGCCGCGTCAGGGTGGGTGGGCTTCTTTTGGAATATAAACGTGGATGTGTGCCCACCAGTGACCCTCCGCTCATGGTTACCCTAATTAGATGATCAGTTCCACAATTTTTGTAGAGAATCCTGAAAAGAAGAAAAGTGGAACCTGGACCATATGATTGTCGCTTTGCATGTGCAATATAATCCCGATACAAAATTAATAAAATAATAGCAAAATTGAACATAGCACCTATGCTTTTGTTATTTTTGAGGATAGAGTTGCATATTTTTCCAGGTGACAGTTTTTCGTCAGATATTTCCACACTGCTGGTTTGTAGCGCGAGCCCACCACCTCTGTTGATTTCAGTGAGGCGCTCATGCTGTCAATGCCAAAATATATTGCTGATTAATCAGTTTTAAGACAGTACAGTAATCGCTATTGAGATCGCAGTGGTGAAGTGGACACACCGACAAGTCAGTTCAACCCCTGGTGTTACACAATCAGGATTTTTGGGCGGGCAATCTCGATTAGCGAGTTTAAAAAAAACAATAATGGATCCGATCACATGAGTCAGCTGAAATGACCTGTTCAGTTACTGTACATACCTGTGCACGTAATTGTTTAAAAATACATATTTTTACAATAAATAATGTATCTTTATGAATCAATTTATGCCAGGGATGCATAGTGACAGAACAAATTGTCTTCTATTATTGGCAGTAGATACATACAGCAATTAATGTACTGTATCTACTTTTTGTGACATTTTTGTTTGCTGGTGTGCCGTGATATTTTTTTTACAATAATAAAATATTTTTCTCGGTTCCATAACTGTTGGAATTTGCTGCTCGGGTCGGATAATCTGTTCAACAGAACGGCAGCATGTTTACAAACAACCACAAGCGGTAGCACTTGCTCGCTAGGCTAAGTAACGTTTTGTTGATAGCTTGCGAACCGTATCGCACTAAAAAAAGTACGTCGACATACGACCTTTCCTTTTCCGCAAACCTCCCACCCCCACCCCATTTTCTTCGTATAATACCGTCGGCACGATCCACTCGTGTTGTCATCACTTCTGTAATGATTGTATCCCGGTCGCAGATCGTAAAAAAAAAAAAAAAAAAAGGCTGATCCAATCAGGCCGATCAAATCGGTGGAAAGTCTAGTGTAATTTATTAGCAATGGTTGAACGACCGTGCTAGTTTTCTGTAAACAGATCGTTTCACCCGACTATCTGACGTTCGTCACGGGAAACCATCGCAATATTTTTGACACAAGCTTATATTGGTGCCAATTCTACACTTGGTTCTAACAGACCCATCTGGGACTCCTGACCACCTTGTGAACTTTGGCTCCCACCGTGACCGCTGCAGAATGAATTTTTTTAACTAGCAGCTAACCGGGCACGCGGCATCATTTACAGGGTTGTTAATGTATTTTTTATGGTTAAACAAGGTGGAACGGTGGTGCCGCTGTACAGCATTAGCCTTACAGTTCTGAGGACCGGTGTCACAGTCTGAGCGCTCCTTGTGCTGAAAAGTCTCCTTGTGATTAAAGCGCATGCGCGTATATTTTGCAAACTTCTGGTCAGTCTGAAACATCCCCATCCATGCAACTTGTCGCCGAGTGTTCATGTTCGCTATAGAAGTCTCAGAAAGACGAACACAGCGCACGTAGATATATGTGTACATCTTTTTATCAACTTTTGTTTTAAGGTTAGGTTAGGGTTAGGCTATAACATATGTTACATCCAGCTATGTAGAAGAAGGGGAACTATGAACCGGGGGATTTCCCAGTAAGTGTCTGCTACGTACCCAGAGTTCCCCTGTTAGTAATGCAAGCGCATTAATCACGAGGAAACTTTTCAGCACAGTGAGGCGCTCAGACCGTCACACCAGGCTTCAAATCCCGCCCCGCCTGTGTGGCGTTTGCATGTTCTCCCCATGCCTGCTTGGGTGGGTTTTCTCTGGGCACTCCCGTTTCCTCCTACAACCCAAAAACATGCATTAATTGGAGACTAAAAATTGCCCCTCGGTGTGTTTGTGAGCGCGGCTGTTGTCTGTCTCTGTGTGCCCTGCGATTGGCTGACGACCAGTTCAGGGTGTACCCTGCTTCCTGCCCGACGACAGCTGGGATAGGCTCCAGCACTCCCCGCGACCCTTGTGAGGATAAGCGGCTCAGAAAATGGATGGATGGATGGTTGGGGCAGGGAAAACTAATTTGGATGGTCGGGGGGAGGGGTGCTGTAAGACGTTTAGAATAAGTTCACCAATCATAGACAGTAGCAGGTAAAAGTAAGGTCTGCCCCGGGCCAGGTTTTGATTTTGGTTTTCGGTTACCGGCTTGGGGGACTCGGCCCATTTTAACAGGACCCTCCTGGCCGGGGCTCATTGAAAACCTCTCACAGGGAACACACAAAACTTTCACAGCTTTGTTTGCTGGAGAATTTTTGGCTGACGCTAAGGAGACGAAAGCCCCAAGTATTTTTTTTTTTTTTTTTGTATGCAGTGAAACTAAATGGTCAAAGCAGCAGAGAACTAATGCAGTCAGACACCAGCGACCCCCTCGCAACTACGCGGCATGATTACCAACAAGTCCCTCACCTAGCCTGGTCAATAACCTGTAAAGATTTACTGTTTAGGGCCCATTATTTCCTGCTTTCAAGTCACACATTGTCAAAGGCAAGGCAGAGTTTATTAAGGCTGCAGTCGTGAGGGCTGAGAGCAAAGTCATGGGTGTGTATGTATATATTATTTTTATGCCAAACACTTGGGTGCTGAAAGTTCTTGGAGAAGGAGGGAAAAGTGTTAAAATAGAGTAAGGAATTGATTGTAGTCTTTTGAACCTCTACGTTGCCTCAAATATTTTGTTTTACATTTCCATATGCATATGAATCCCCCAATTTATGAGTGTTTGACATCCGAGCCATCACTACAGTAATTTTTATTTTTTTATTATGTCATTATATATTTACACTCACACATTTCCCATACCGCTTATCCTCACTAAGGTCACGGGTGTGCTGGAGACGACCTCAGCTCTCTTTGGGCGAGAGGAGGGGTACACCCCACACTGGTCGTCGGGCAATCGCAGGGCACATACAACAATTCGCACTGACATTCACACCTACGGAAATTTATAGTCGTCAATTCACCAACCATGCCTGTTTTTGGGATGTGGGAAGTAAAGTGGAATTTCAAAAGGAAACCCACGGAAACATTGGGTTAACATACAAACTCCACATAGGTGAGGGTGGATTTCAACCTGGCTTCACAGAACTGTGAGGCAGATGTGCTATCCAGTTGTCCACTGTTACACCGTATGTTTCTATATCACGTAAGATAATAGTGTTATTTTTCGTGATGGAAATTGAGGAGGGGAGGAGGGGTTGTAACTGATTAATGGCATTTCCATTCATTTCAATGGGAAATGATGATTTGACAACATGATTTCTTTTGAGTTAGACACACACTTAACACACGCATGCACCCCTCCCCCACATTTCTACTGCAAATCCTGCAGTCGTTTCATGAATGGACTACTTATTTTAAAAAAGGAATAGATATGGTATGCTGTAAAGTTGTGTTCACAAAGGGCAAATTTAGTTTTTACATTTTCAAAGACGGCAACCATCTCAGGGTGGCCCCAGCACTCCCACAACCATTGTGAGGATAAGCGGCTGAGAAAATGGATGGATGGAGACAGCTTGATAGTTTCTACTCTCTATAAAGTATTACAAATGGCCGATTTAAGGGCCTCCACAAACACGACAAAGATGTTTCCACAAAGGCTGTTGACATGAACGCTACAACTTTCCATATTTCCCCACAATTGCAAGGCTGCGAATTTTATAAGAAAATAAAACTGTTCAGAACTTTGGCCGAGACAGATCCTTGTAACAATATAATATCACACATTGAAACAAATTCGGATAAAGACTCCAATCATCTGTTTTGGTGCATCACAGGAAGTCCAACACGGATCACAGTCATGGGAAATTCTTTAAACGTGCTTTTTTTTACGGCTCTCAGGTGCATCGATTTAGATGGTTGTTTTCATCTTCTGTTTCATCAAACAATTAAAACGTTAAAATGTTCCACATAAATGGAAACACGTGGCGTGTTCAAACGCCTAAAAAAACTATTTTCGCTTTTGACGCCAAGGCCGCGTTATCCGCCAATGGGCGCCACGCTGAGTCCTTTTCCATGAAGTCATCATTTGCACTCGTGAACACGAAGTAAGCGAAGGATCATTTTTAGGTCATGTTGAAAACCCCTATCAGACAACACAATTCATGCAGATTTTCTGCAAAAAAAACCAAAACAAATGGTCCGTAATTAGTTGAAAGCATATTTTGTAAATTCTTGAACTAAAAGATAACATCAGATTAAATACTGCATTGCTACTTTAAAAAAAAAAAAGTGTAATAGCTGAAGTCGATCATCCCATAATTTGTATCATTCAGAATGAGAATGTTGTAGAAAACTTGCAACTAAATCTTATCATAAGAACAACCACATTTTTATGACTTTGGATGCGTTTGACTTCTAGCGTCAGCTACAATGCAATATTTTGAAATTAACTTCATTGAATTAAAAAAAAAAAAGTTTCCATTCTTGAGTTCAGTGAAGATAAAAATGATTAACAATAGCACTGTACAATTTACTACTATTCATATACACCAGTGTTTATTTTAGTTATTCTTGAACCATTTGTGTTTTATTTTTGCAATTTTATTTGTGAAAGTTGTTCCTTTTTTTTGCATCACATTACCTTTTTAGCATATTGGTTTTTACATTCAAAAAGCAGTTAACTACTTTTTACAAAAGGTACGCCATTTAAAAAATGTTAAATAATGAAATGTGCGGCACGTGGCATTATGCCGTGATTCAATGGTTCACTTGTTTTTAAACTTGGAAATGTTACTTAAAAATAGTTAATACGGGTTTTGGGACGAGACCTTTTAACCTTCAAATGGGTGAAATTCTTTCACGCCGTGAAATTACAATTGTCTAGTCATTAACCAAATATTGAAGCGATCTAAATTCCAAAAAGAAGCTATTGATGTTAATTTTTTATTTTTATTTTTTAAATGGTCTTATCTGTTCACTGGGGAGTCCTTCTAAAGCGTGGCTATTTTCTTCCGCACATTGCACAATAAACAGCTCCCAATGTCAACTTCTTTTTAAGGATGAGGAAGTGCAACCTGCAAGCTGAAACACTTTCCAGTTCCTCCTTCCCTCCCGCAGCCCGAACCTGCCAACTTGCAGCACGGGCCTCTGGATATAAATACAGCAGAAGTGATACTGTAGAGGCGATGACAGGCCTTGGCGGGCGGCCAAAAGCATGCGAGCCCGCGTGTGTGTGTGTGTGTGTGGTGTGTGTGTGTGTGTGTGTGTGTGCGAGCATGAGCGTGTCTACGATCAGCTGAGGCAGAAATAGGCCAAATGGTGACTCGGCGGTTCAAAGGGTTCAGCGTGTCCCGAGTCGGAATTCCCCCCCGCCTCCCTTTCTTTTTTTTTTTTTTTTTTGTGCTGTTACCTCACCTGGGTTGGCGTGGAGGAGCAAAGAAATGGGGGGAAAAAAATACAATAAAAAAAAGGGTTTATTAATTAATTTCAGGATTATTTACGCAATGTATTTTTTTTATTATTTAATCTACTTTGTAAGGTGTAATATAACTATCATTATGTTGTAGTATGTTAATAGTTTATTGTTATTATTACTGTTAGGAACCTGTTACAGACTCTATGATGATATGGGGCTGCGTTAGTGCGAAGGGCATGGGTAACTTCGGCACCATAAATGCTGAAAGGTACATTCAGCATTTGGTTTGAGTTCTGAGAAACATATGCTGCCATCCAAGCAAGCGATGTCTTTTTCGTGGAGGCCCCGGCTTATTTCAGCAAGAGGAGGCCAAACCACATTCTGCACGTGTTCAGACAGCGTTAATACATTTAGCAGAATTTCTTCTTCTCATTCCTTGTTTTAGTAAATGGTTGAAATGCATGAACTTGACAACTATTAACGTCATGTATCGTTATCAGTAAATAACACAGACGTTTTTACAAGTAATTCTGAACGCTCACCTCGTTATTGATTACCTTTGTCTGCAACTGGGGTTGGTTGTTGGCCTTGGGTTGACATTTTAATGTAGCAGCTGTGGAAAAGTTCATTTTTGTTGCTTTCAGTTGTTTGACGTGTTTTTGTCGTTTCACGTGAACTTCCAATGCCTTGAAACCTCTTGATCCATAGTCAATATTATCCTGCACAATGCTTTACCAGGTCAATCGATTTTGCGAATGAAGTCGCTTAATGGAGTGGTAACTTCCTTCTTTCCAACGGTATCGACGATTTTCTCGTTCCATCCAGTCCCATCGGAACTTATTTTTTTACATATCTATCAATTTCTTTCACTCGAGAGGCGTCTTTCCTCTTGAGCGCCGTCATCGTGTTCACTTGAAAATGGCCCCGTGATCTGGCTTGTATGCAACAAGCGTTTTCATTGGTCAGGAGGAACACTTTCGACCAATCGACAGACGTGTATCTAATATTCCACCTCGCTTGCAAAAGTCGGACCTGGATATGAACGAATGTGGATTCTGGCATCGGTTACGATCGGAATATTGCAGAAAAACGGAGAATATATATTTATATATATATATTTAATCAATGCAATTTAAAAAGATGGAATTCCGCCCATAAATGGAAAAATTAGGCCGGATTTGGGTGGTTAAATTACTGGTACATTTATGTAGCTGGGAATATGTAGCATTTGTTAATTTAATTACAAAAATGGAAATATGAAGGGGGAAAAAAGTATTTCTACACTTTCTACCAGGATGAACTACTGGAGATTCAGCATCAAATTTCATATTTTATCCCCCCAGTACAACAGCTGTGTTAAATGAAATAAATTGTTGGTTGAATGGTTTTTATAACAATTTCTTCCCTCCCTTTGTTGTGTAAACTGCACAAATGTTCTCTCTGGGGCGTGTGCCACAGATATCCCACCCTTGCTGTGCAGGTAACTTTTCGTGCTCTGGAGGGTTCGGAGATGCAAATGAAAAACACCAGTGTTCCCTTTCTTGAGGCATCGCAAGACAAACCTTTAAAAGATGCTGTTTACCACCACATTAAAGCGCCCCCGTCCCTCTGACCGAGCGTATTAGTATTCTCTGCCCGCTCGCGCCCCCCCCCCCCCCCCCCCCCCAACAGTTATAACACGACATCCGCGCCATCTTTTATGTCGCGCCTCCCAGTGGAATTAGCGGCATAAAAGCAATCCTTGTGTGTCCCGGCTACTTCCAGATGGCTTTGGGAGCGCTTTTATCTACCCGTTGTCGTCGACATCTCCTTTCACTTTTCCCCCCACCCCGACATGAAAGTGCTGTGGGCAGATCTTTGCTTCACCGACTGCATTCCCCCCCCCCCAAAAAAAAAAAAAAAAAAAATATAAAGACCATTTCAGGAGGGAGCGCTTCCATGAATGGGGTTCATAAGTGTTCTAATCTGCAGTGCGAAAATTGATCTAAAAAGTTTCCCAGAGCTATCGGCCATCTTACATAATGGAATCATAACAAGGAAGTGCCTGGGAGAATATTTACTTTCATCACTGTTTGCTGTCACAACGGCTTTGTCGCTCCCAGATGGGAATCTGATTCAGGACATTTCAGTCCAAATTGTAAACAGCTTTCAGCATACAAAATGAATTTTTTAAAAAGACACTGAATTGAAGAGGATGGAAACTACTAAATTAAGCGCGACAGAGGTTGTACGATGTGGAATATGATCCAAATTTCCCCGCAAATGGTTGTCAAACCTCACACAAAAAGGCCAGTTGTCTCGATTCAACCAACAATCTACACACAATCTTTTCGCAAGCACATGTATTCTTTTTTTAAATGAATATTGTGACAGTAAGTCAAAAATGACAAATGCAATTATGCTATCAGGTTAACGATTAAAGCAATGAATGAAAATGTTCACAATGTAGTTGTTAATTTGTTCCATGTCACATTGCCTGCACAATTAATAAAGGTTTTACGACAATTTGACTTGACTTGTCCTGTTTCCATGACTTCCCGTTGGAGAAACGGCTTTGTATTATTGCCATCCTCAGGCTAAAGTTTTAGAACAATTTCACAGAAGACAGGGGTAGAAAAAAATGAACAATTGTTATGATAAGTAAATAACAATGCCTACAGTATGTGCGCTGTCACGACACAATGGGAGACTTGTCAAACAAGGTTGACTCGCATTGCTGGCTGCGTCAGCGCATGCCGGAGGCTCATTACAAGAAAACGATGATGTCGATAATCTAATATAGCGTGCAAGTGTAAAAAGTGCAGGAGGTATGAGAGCGAGTTATATCGTTACGGGGGGACAAGGTTCAGCTGTGTGCTGTGAGGCAACACAACCGCGAGGCATTTTTTGGTGGAAACCAGACGACAATGACAACTTCGGCGACGTGGCAAATTTACAACAAGCGCTGATGCCAGCCAGATATGCGGCACCGGCCCTGCAGCCGTCCCTTAAAATGTCAACAACTTCTTGTGCATGTTGTCGTCGAAAGATACTATTGACATCTAAAAAAATAAATAAATAATGGGAAAAATATAATCCACTGCAAAATGTTCAAACGTTTTCTGACTTCAAATTTATGCTGTTGTTAGGATAACATGAGTTTGTTAAACAAGGTGATAAGCAATAATGAATTATTCCGGTGTCAGAAACTGTGACAAGTTAGAAATTCTCTCTGGCATGGAATTTCACAAATGACATGCTATGACATTGAAATTGTCGTGAGAATAACCCGAGTTTATTTGTTGCTAAATAAGGCGATAAGCAGTCATAAATCATTATGGTTTCAAAACTCCACTGAGGTGTAAGGCAATGAGTTTTAAAATTCTTAAGAAGGGAGTCATGACGTTTGAAATGAAAAATAGGTTGACGAGGACTTTATATTTAAAAACATTTATCAATGAGCTTCAAAATTCTTGTTCCGAGATTATGTCAGATGGAATATTCGAAATGTTAAAGGAATTTCTTCTTCTTCTTCTTCATTGCCTTTCGGGTTGTCCCGTTCGGGGTTGCCACAGCGTGTCATCTTTTTCCATCTAAGCCTATCTCGTGCGTCTTCCTCTCTAACACCCACCGTCCTCATGTCTTCCCTCACAACATCCATCAACCTTTTCTTTGGTTTTCCTCTCGCTCTTTTTCCCGGAAGCTCCTTCCTCAGCACCCTTCCACCAATCTACTCACTCTCTCGAACGCTGGACATGTCCAAACCATCGAAGTCTGCTGTCTCTAACCTTGTATCCAAAACATCCAACTTTGGCTGTCCCTCTAATGAGCTCATTTCCAACCCTATCCAACCTGTTCACTCCGAGCGAGAACCTCAACATCTTCATTTCTGCCACCTCCAGTTCTGCTTCCTATTGTCTCTTCAGGGCCACCGTCTCTAATCTGTACATCATGGCCTTTATAAACTCTGTCACATACACCAGACACCTTCCGCCAACTGTTCCACCCCGTTCGGACCCGTTATTAGCCGAAGTAAAACATAATATATGTGTGTGAATGAGAGGGGTGGAGGGAGAAGAGTGAGGCAACAGGGAGAAGAGATAGCGAGGGTGGATGACTTCGAAAACCGCATTTTCCGCACTATAAGGCGCACCGCAGTATAAAGCGCAGCTTCAATGAATGGCCTATTTCAAGACTTTTTCCATATTTAAGGTGCACCGCATTATAAGACACATAGAACAGATGCTAAAGTAGAGGCTGGGGTGACTTTATGCATACATTAGATGTAGTTGCACTAAAGCCTCAATATTGATCCATATTTAAAGCGCACAAGATAATAAGGGGTACCTCGGCTTTTGAGAAAATTAAAGTCTCATTATGCCGGATGGAATATTCGAAATGTTAAATTAATTTCTTCTTCTTGTTCTTTTCCTTTCGGCTTGTCCCGAGATGGGTCGCCACAGCGTCCCACCTTTTTGTATTTGATGTGTCTCCAAAACATCCAACTTTGGCTGTCCCTCTCATGATCTTATTTCTAACCCTACCCAACCTGCTCACTCCAAGCGAGAACCTCAACATCTTCATTTCTGCCACCTCCAGTTTCCAGTTTATGAGTGGGGATTTTGTGCCAGAACCACTGGAAAATGCACAAAAACATCTGTTGAAAGTTCACAAAACCAAATAAGCATTACAATTACTTCCAAATAAATGAGTTCATTTTTACCACAAATACTTTAAAAACCAAAGCAAGTTAATAGAGTGAACTGTTGAAAAATGCTGACTTCAAGTTTCACAAAGGCCTAACAAGGGGTTTTTATTTTATTTTAACAGAGATAATTAAATTGTGAAATAAGGTAGGGAGCAGTGCCGAATTACTTTGGTGTCAAAATTCTATGACATGAAATTTCACAAAAAGCGTTTGCCTTTTGTGCCTCAGCTGCACTTGTTGATGTAGTCGTCCCTTTGTTATGATATGCACAAACTATATTCCCGTGGATCATTGCATCTCCATAACCTTCACTCGCTGAGTTTGTGTGTGTTTGGAGGTTACTTAAGGCTGTTTTTGCATGCATAACAAACACACAGACGCACACACAAATACTTCCAAATAGAAAGAAAGAAAGGGGGGGGGGAGCCGAGGGAGAGAGAGAGAGATGCAGCGTCGGCGACAGTGGGGATGAGAGCCGGCGAGTACGGGGACACAGATAAGGTTGCGGGAGCGGGAGGCTAAATTTAAATGGTAATTGGCCGACTTCCACAAGCTTGTGGGCATTTTAATGAGTCATAATAACTTCATTTAAAACCAGCTGAGCAGAAAATAGATTGGAGAGGAGCCCGTGGCTAGTATGGATTTGTGTTGTGCCAATGCAAGAGACAGAAGCACACACAAAAAAAAGCCCCAAAACTCGAGGGACATCTATCCAGGGCATCGCACAAAAGAAGACAGACTCGCTCATACATTGTTTCTTGATGTAATGTGCTACGAACACTAACTATGGCAATACACATATATTCAAAGTCACCCAACCGATTGGCTGTTTTATTTCCGGGGGGCAGTGGGGCTGGGGGAATGACTTTGTGCGAGAAATTTCCACCCAATCACATTTAGAGGTGAGTCAAAGTGATGAAATGAAAGTTTAATCAATGGTCAACGGGTCACTTTATGCTAATGAGGTATGATCCACCGTGGCATTAACTTGTACAACACGGTGAGCTGGAAATGAGTCCGAAATTTCAAGCCAATCACACTTCCACTTCCAAATTTTACCGGGATATGCTGTGACTTTTGTCTACGTTGACATTTGTCTCCAGTTAAAGCCAAAGTGTCATCCCTATAAACATTCTCAAATAGATATTGTAATGACAAATACATACAACATTATTCACTTCAATGTCTACACAAAAAAATAAATATGAGCAGAGAGTGTGTCATCCATGCGCAAAGTTGCGAAAGTCTCATTCGACATTCAAGTGGTAGCCATATTGGCTGCATCTTCTGTCCGTGGCGTCACACTGGGACATTCGCCATTGAAAACACGCCATGTCACCCACTACGCGAGACGAACACGCCCCCTTCTGACACGGAAGCTCTTTTCAAAGAAGAGAACATCTCACAACTGAGTGAAGTGACTGGGGCAATATAACCCTATCGTTTCGAGCCATGTTTAGATGATATGCGGATCACGGCCAAACCGCCTTCCCGTCCAATCCACCTCGCGGTGGAGATGAGCCACCACGGCCCGGTGCCGTGATGAGCATCATCCGCCGATCACGGCTTCAGCTGGGGTGGCACAGACACATTTAGCACCGCTGATTTACAGATTACGTCCTCCCCAAATATTATTTTTTTTTAGTAGCTATATTGATATCTACCTGTCATTTGGAACCCACAAAGCTCTCGTCCTTTGCACGCGTGCAATCCATTTTTCACGACATACCGGATCTTTTAGAAAAGTATGAAGAGCGAATGCATCCTCTCGAGTGTTCGAGCAATATCCAGCAATACAACGAGCAGGCATTTTGGCTAACATGAAGGGATTATACTAGTTTTACCTGCTAGAAGGTAGACAACGAGCTACCTTCCAGCAGGTAAAACTAGTATAAACAGACAAGACCGCTTGAGTGTGCTACGGCCCTGTACGTTATTTCCTGCTTCTTCTCGAAAACAAATCTCTCAAGAGGATATTCATGGCGGGAGTTACAAAAAGCCATATACATCAAAATTATGTTTTTTGGTGAAAAAAAAACGGATGGGTCCATAGCGGCTGCCGTTTTTTCATTAATAACATACTAAAAATCATGCATTTCATGAGAGTGGACCTTTAAAAAAAAAAAAAAATGCATAGAGCAGTAATTGTGTGTTACAATTTTCAATCCAATCACACTTTTGTATGTGGTGAAGGATTGTACCCGAAGTTATGCTTTCACATGCTACATGGACATGAGTCGTAGGTTGCCCACCACGAGTAAGACCCCCAGCCCAATCAAATGACTCAAAAATTCGCATACTTCCCCGTCTCCATGCACTTACACGTGTCTTGACCGTGTGTTTTCTACAGTCTTTATCATTCAAATGCGCAGGAGAGCAAATTAATTAGCCAGCTTTTGGCAATAATTGACTTTGACCACACACACACACACACACACACACACACACACACACACACACACACACACACACTACACGTTGACAACACCAAAGCAGCTGGGCTGGTGGGAGGGAGGCAGGGGAGGGATGATGAAACGAATCCAAAATTTAATCGACTGTGTTGTTGTTTTGAGCAGAAGGCACACAGTGTACTGTACAGCGAGGACCCATTAAAAAAAAACTGGTGGAAAAGGGGAGAGAGAGACAGACTTTGGTAGACGTGCAGACGTTTCAGCAATCACGCTCCATCAAAACACTTGTCTTGCATAAAAAATAAGACCTGGCATCACTGCGGAATACCAAATCAGGCCCATTAAGCAGAGCAAAGGACTGCTCGCTACTTAGCAACCCCAGAAAAAAAGGATTTAAAGTTGCCGTATCTCCATTCGAAACCCGACAAGTTCTTGTTACGCTGAAGTGTTTGATTGACAGGCTATGGGAAACGAAAGCGCGACGGATATATCGCATCAAGTTGACGCCAAATATTCGTAGATCGGCGTCCATGGATTCACCTATTCACCGATTGTTCCTGTTTTTGCAATTTTTTTCCCCCTATATTTTCCAATTTCCAGTATTTTTTGGGGTAACCAATCTTTATTAGCAGTTTATTCCCGCTAACTAGAGAATTCACGAGGCTATATCACAAAAGAAAATGTCAGAGTTCGAGTGTCTGCCAGACATGGGATCTTGAGACTATTTTTTTTTTTTTTTTTACATCATGCCCACCACATTTGCCATGTGGAACTTGCTTTGGGGACTGAATTCTCAAAGCATTCCCAGGGGTATACAAACATTATCCGACACTATGAACAAATGTGCCCTGGGACTCACTGGCGACCAGTGGCACTCCTGCAACCCTTGTGAGGATAAGGGGGTTTGGAAAGTGGATGGATATTAACAAGAGAAAAATTATTAAATGCCATCAAATTGCACATTTATTTACCCTGATAATGTCTATATGGCTTTCTATCACCTCTTCATGTATGTGTGCAGATGCATCATCAGCTGGAGCACCTGGAAAAAAAAATGCTAACGTATAAACTGCCCTCGGGCTGTACTTTCATTTTTCTTCTGAACTACTTCTTTTTCCGCAACTTGCTTTTAATAGATGGACTTTCCCCCCCACCGCTCAGCTCCACTCTCACTCTCTCTCTCACACACACACACACACACACACACACACCACACACACACACACACACACACACACACACACAACACACACACACACACACACACAACACACACACACACACACATTTTGGAATTTGTGGCCTGGAAGGCAGTCAGGTTTCATTAATTTCTGGGTTTGGGTACAGTACAGTGTGTTCCTTGACTCACATCTGTGAGCGATCATAAATTCTGGTATGCTGGCAGAACATCCAGACCTGCCGGCACAAACGTGTCGTCATCAGTGTGAGGGAAGAGGCGGCGGCGCGCCAGGACTGCCGCTCCGCCGCCACACACATAGACACACATACTGTACATACATACATACATACATACATACATACATACATATGAACACACGCAAAGTGAGAACGGTTGGCAGAGGAAGTGAGTTGTTTAACTTCATTCTCCATCTGAATGCTGCGTTTTACTCATCTGCACGCAATGGGATTAGATATTAACATTACTGAATCTAAATTATAACCCCCCCCAACAATAAACACATACAATGTGTTATGTGTAATAAACCGTTTATTCTATTGGTAATTCTGTATACTCCTTCAGAACATTTGAATACAAGCAGGCTTCATTTGGAAGAGGCACTACTTTAAAAAACTCCCAAATTTACGAATCGATGCATATTCATAAGCAGTATAAAATAATAATGATACTTATACTAACAATAATAATATTAAGGGTTCTATATACATGTAACTACTGTTTAGTCATATATTTTAGATCACATATATTTTTATGTTTATTTTAAAACAAAACAAGAGTAAAACAAAATAAAAAAAAAAAAACCCTCCCCCCCAAAAAATCTTAATTTAGGGAAAACCAAAATAAAAAAACTTAAAGGAAATGCAATTCCAAAAAAACATAAAAAACATTAAATGAGTAGCACAATACTTTTAAAATTGGTAAAGTGCTTCAAAAACTACAGAATGATCCCTCATGGTCTATGATTAAGTCCTCTGACATCCTAATATTAATGGTCTTCCTAGTTGTTGCCAACAGGGATTCAGGGGCCATCTGGTGATCTCATTATGTAATGTTGAATAAAACAAAATAAGGATATGGTCAGTGTGATTTGGATAAAAAGGTTATTTGATCGAAAAACAACAACAACGAGACAAAAAAAAAAGGATATTCATGGAACATTTCAACAGTTACTTAGTTTGGCAAAAGCTGGGGAAGTTTGAAAACATTTATCTAAACATTATAAAAGCTGCAAAAAAAGTTTTATGGATTTATTTATTTGGTCTGACATCTCTTTAAACATGAACATGTTTTCTTTCCCATTTTATTTTGACAGGTACAAGCAAAGGCCAAATGAAGGAAGAGTTCTGGAAAATTTGGAACGTTTTGGTGGCGCTAACTAACCATCAGTGACAGTGCAATGGAAACTAAAGACTGAAGACTAGAACGTTTTTTTTTTATTCTATCAATACAAGCAGAATGAATGAAATGTTGGCAGGTACTTGAACCGAATCAAATAAAGTTCTGACAATATACAAGATGATGATATGATCAGTGGGTGACTTAATCTCATCAACAAGTGGAGGCATTTTGTAAGCTCTCCAACAACATAACAGAAAATTATTACCCTGAAAAGATGCAGACTTTAGCTCTGAGGTGGATGTTTTAACTTAATAACATTGCAAGAACAAACATAACATGAGGGGAGGGATGAAATAAAATGAAATAAAAACAAGCTGGCACACTGTAGACCGACTGTACTGTACATACTGTACCCTCCCTCAGTGGTGGCACCCAGCCCAGACGGGACACCGGCCAAAAGTCTACAAGCATGTGCACACAAACGCAGACTAATAGATAGGTAGCTGGGCTGGAAAACAGACCGGCTGACAGACAGGCGGGCAGATAAATAGTCACAGGCAACGAGACAGGTACGCAGAGAGACTAGTAGGTTGGAATACAAATGGACAAAACAAAACAGTTACACTGATGAGCATGTGAGTAGGAAGCCAGGCGAGGATGGACAGAAAAATCGGTATGGAAAAACTGAATCAAATGGAAAGACAATAACGATAGAGGGACAGAAAAATCTGCAAGCAGGTAGGGAGAAAGACCGAAGAGAAGCTAGACAGAAACAGGGAGGCAGACAAGTAGGGCTACCAAATGGGCAGACGGACAGATCGGCATGTTGGGGGGGGGGGGAAGAAGGCGATAGCAAAATTGTCAAGACAGACAGACAGACAGGCAGCTATGGAACTGGGTAGGAAGAATTGACAGATAGACGGGTAACGCAACTGGTAGAATGATGGGTAGGCAGGTGGACCCGTAAGGAGTCAGAAAGTCAGGGAGCTCGTTCAGGAAGCAGCGAGACAGGCAACTAAATGGGCAAGATAGACATAGGATTCAGAGATCTATTGTAATTGCAACAGGTGGAACAAAAAAAAAAAAAAAAAAGTGCAGATCATTCAGTACATAGATAGTATAGAAAACTCTAATAACGATAAAACAATCAAGGTCAAAAATGAAAAGTAAAATAAATAGGCATTACAGAAACACCGATTGAGCAGATATTTACATAAGGTGCACCTGAAATGAAATCTTGCACATTGTGAGTTACTGAATGGCAGAAAGGACTGGCAGACAGGTGCAATGCAAAAGTTGCAAACCACTTGCTTGTCCTATCGAAAGCGATCCCGTGTTCAAAACTTTAGACTTGTAGTGTAGATCAGGTTAGGGTCTATGGCAACCGACAGGTCGGTTGCTTATTAAGCTAAGCGGAGAGACAAATAGCCAAAGAGATAGGACGACAGGAAGGTTGGGTAGGGAAGAACAAGCAAACGGGTACTTCGACAGAAAGACAGGTTCCGAGTTTGGTAAGCAGGGAGACGGGCAACAAAATAGGCAGCTAGAAAGGCATATGCCGTAAGACAAGCAGGCAGGTAGTCTACGCATAGCCAGACAGAAAACCAAGAAGATTAAGACAGACAGACAGACAGACAGACAGACTGAGACAGACACAAAGAGAGAGACAGTGGTAGAGAGAGACTGGAGGGGAGGGGGCAGACAGCCGTGGTGTTGCTGGTGAAACAACCACAACACGCGTCGCATACCAAAGAGCTATTCTGCTCCCTCTCTCTCCATCTCTCTGATATTCTGTCGGCTGTGAAGCGAGCTTGAAGGATGATGATGGCGGCGGCATTTGGGACTCGGCGAAGTGTCATCATTACACACAAAGTAAAAATGGAGACGCCTTGTCAGATGGAGAAAAGCCTTGAAAGTCAGAAAACGGTGGAGGCGGAAGAAAGTGAGAGAGAGAGAGAGAGAGAGAGAGAGAGAGAGAGAGAAGGGGGGAGAGAGGGAGAGATAGAGAGAGAAGTGTACAAGAAAAACTATCAAACAATCTTTGCCACGGCGCTGTCTCTTCCCTAACCGTCGCCTGTCTGCAGCACAAGCGCTCCTCTCGCCTTTTTCATCAGCAGATAAAGTACCTCAGAAGCAGCGTGGCGTAGGTTGTCGCTCGCTAAAAAAAAAAAAAAAGTTTGTGCACTTCTACCAAAAATACGCTGGTCGCATTCTCCTCGCAGTATGTGATCAGAGGTAGAAACCCATGTGATGATGGCAAGTACGAAGTATCGTTCTCCTTTTCTCCGAGATGTTAAAAAGCGCGTGATGAAATCCACCAAAATGACGACGAAATGAAAGAGGACAATTTAAATCTGAAAGGCCTCTTCGATGTCGGGAGTTGAACTTGTGCTTGTCATTGATCAGATCAGCAAATTATGATTATCAGCATGGGGTCCTCGCTTCACAATGCATAAAATTTCAACCAGAATAATACACGATTACAACGCACAACGAAGCTTTCTCAGTTACTCATTGGACCGTTTTAGATGTATGGGGTTTATCAGATAACTATATACAAAAATTCTCATGACTTTACTACTGCATTTGCTTAGGTTAGTTATATACCAAATAATATTACGATACAGTGCAATGAAAACTCGCATACCAAAAAAAAAAAAAAAAAAAAAAAAAAAATCAAACTGACAAGTGGACACAGTCAGCTAAGGATGCCAAATGGCAACTTTTGCAATGTTTCCACAGAGTTCTCCAGTTGACTTCGTTTCCCCATGATACAGTTCAGTTTGGGGCTAGCTAGACACGCAGCGTGATATCATAGCAATGGGAAAACAATCGCCGAAAGGCTACAATTCTTCCCTCGACAGACAGCAGTGTGCTGAACTTCAGCCTTCACGGGCAAACCGTCCCGCTATCGGAACACGACGGATAAACTAAATAAAACAAGATAAGCTTCACTCAGGGAGGTTTTACAAATGAAACAGGAAAAAAAATGGCCTGCAATTAACAGACAAGCAGTCCAGGGTGTACACTGCTCCTCACTTCAATGTCAGCTGTGATGGACTATATAGTTCACCTGCAACCCTAATGGGGACGAGCGCGATAGAAAATGCTCAACGCATCAGATCAAACTCAAACATCCGAAACAGTACCAAACCTTTCCCCCATACGACTTCTGAATTTAAAGCTGCAGTATCAGAACGGGATGGTGGTACAGAAATGATTGTCATGTTCTTTGTTCGTACTTGTCTTTAAGGGCAATAAATGTCATAAAACCGTGACGTCTGAACGGGTGACGATTCACAGGCATGTCTTGGGTTACACTTCCAAGAGCTCCTCGGGCCATTTCATAGACAAACCGGTTGAAAGTTCTACACAGTCAGGGGGAGTTGTCTAAGTGAGACAAAGCAGGCCGGTTACCAAGTAACGACCGGAGCTTGGTTTGATTTGCTCACCTGAATGAGACAGCAGATGCATGCGTAGACGCAGGCTGTCCAGAAAGCTCTTCCCGCACAGCTCGCATCCATAGGTCTTCATTCCGCTGTGCATCTTCCTGTGGACCGACCAGAGTGAAAAAAAAAAAAACAAAAATTACAATCAGGACCTCGAGCGACACGGGATGATTCGACAGGCGCATCCGGTTCGCAATTCGCCATCACGCCAGCCTTCTCGCAGTGAGCCCCCCGACCACGAATGCACATTGTAAATAACAGCAGGCGTTATTAACTCCCTGCATCCAACGAGCTGCAGATGGCAAAGGAGCCATAAAGGCAAACAGAAAGATTTATTCAACACTTCTCCAAGCATTTACGGGCCACTTTTTGATTAGCACTCTCGACACTTGCGAGAGGAATCCGATAGCCGACGTTAAGCTGTAACAGTCTTAAGGTCACGAGGTTGGGCAAGACGAGGGGTCAATATTTGATTGTAGGGGGCCGAGGAGGCCTTGAAGGTTAGCTAACTAAATAACGTGACAACACACAGTCTGGCCTTCGCCAAAGGGGGCTCCGTTACGAAATACTCAAAGAGCCTTGGGCTTGGAACAAAGCCAGTAAAACTCTTGAGAGATATCTGAAAGTGCTCTAAAGCAATTAAGGTGACACGAATTGCCACACAGCCGCTGCAGTCGCCTTGAGCCCGGAGAGATCTTCAAACACCTCGCCTGAAAAAGGTGTACGTACGCACGCACGCACGCACGCACGCACGCACGCACGCACGCACGCACGCACGCACGCACGCACGCACGCACGCACGCACGCACGCACGCACGCACGCACGCCGCACGCACGCACGCAACGCACGCACGCACGCACGCACGCACGCACGCCGCACGCACGCACGCACGCACGCACACGCACACGCACACGCACACGCACGCACACACACACAACACACACACACACACACACCACACACACACACACACACACACACCACACACACACACACACAGCTTTGATTATTGGCGCAGTCGCCACGTTCAAAGCTTGATCCTTTAAGCTAAACGATACCAAAGTCTGATCACTAAGCTTCACTTGTGAACGATGCGGAAATCTAACAAACTACATACGAGGGGCAAAAATATAAATCAGAGGAACTTGGCAATATTCATCGTGTGTCATACGTTGAAGTTCAAACACCCAAAAGTTGGAAAATTTGAAGTTCAACCCACATTTTTGTGAGGTTAACACAAATCCTGCTCTTGCAACACTTTTTCCCAAAAGGACAACAGGGGGTGAGAGGGGATAATTTAACAGAAGCTACCATGAAGTAATGTAGTTTTTAAAGTGCTTCTCACAGGTTTGATACTATGCCAGACGATTCTCGATTGGGGGCGGATACCTCTTGATTATCAGTCAGCTCCTCTTTCAATGGAATTTTGGGATTTCATGTTGATCATTTTAGCATTTTGGATACAGGTCTTCTAC
Organism: Syngnathoides biaculeatus; assembly: GCF_019802595.1. Lineage (NCBI taxonomy): Eukaryota > Metazoa > Chordata > Actinopteri > Syngnathiformes > Syngnathidae > Syngnathoides > Syngnathoides biaculeatus. Next base: position 13,333,500 of record NC_084657.1, read on the forward strand.
CTGATCTCATTGGAATGCGCACGTCTACCAGCTGTGGCCGGTGAGCCCATTTGGTAGGCCAGGGAAGACAAAATGTCAACAAATGTCAAATAAAAATGAATTTGCAGTCACCTTCGCTGAGCGATCAGCCGAGCAAATTCTCAGGGAAAAACAATGCCCTTGACAAGGGATTCACTCAACTCGAGCGAGGAGATGACAGCCATCCATCTCGGCTGCTCTCAGCGAAGCTGAAGCAGACGGTGGCGATGCCTCTCTAACCCCCCCCCCCTCCCCCCACCCCCAAAAACAGGACTGATTGATGTCACGCATCGAATGCAAATGGTTGCGCTGCTTCATGAAAGTCACAGCTAAGGAACCACTATTCTGTGTTTGGCGCCTTTGGAATAAAATGTGCAATTACAGTGCAATGTTCCGGCCTTGACAATGCTCAGGGAAAAAGGACGAGAGGAACTGGAATTGTCGTATCCGGGCAGTTTCCGGTCATACATGTAATTGGACGAATCAATAACAATCAAGCGAGGCTTGGCTACATTGTAAAGGTGCGTGACCTTATCCCGTCAGGCTACGCACAAGCTTCCATCCCCGTACTGGAAGTCATTTCCTCCAATGTTAATGCAACAACACAGGCAACGTTTTCACTTCACTTCATCAGCCGTAGGACCGTTCAGAATGAGAACTGCTGGCAGGTCTTTGCGATGCTATACAGCACAAGAGTACTTGCTGTAATCAAGAAACACAACCATCAAATCCTTCAATTTTATGTTGGGTTTTACATGCTTCTCATTTCTACACAAATGTGAAAATTCTCCCCAAACAAATAGTGGTGGTGGTAGGTTAGCTCTTCAGTTACCATACCTGGGTCCTGAAAAGTAGAATGGGGCAAATTCAGTAGCTATATGAGAGCTTTTTTCTTTATGAGAATGACGCCATAAACAGTTTAAAGACTACAAATGGATAGTTTGTGCAGTAGTGTAAAAATTCAGTGTCGTGCAGCATAAGAAGGCGGGTCAGTTTGCACCCAATTTATTGTTTTTCTTGGCCTCTTTAATATATGTATGGTCTAGGTACTGTAATTGTGACTTTACTACAGCATTAGTTCGACTATGTCACCTTTAGACAAAATAAAAATCCATGTTAATTGCCATTGCTGAAATGGAACTCAGTCGGAAAATAAAAACAGCTGTGACAAACTAGGAAATGACTCAGTTGAGCATAAACCTCAGCCAATGTCAAACAATCCTCAACCCCCCCCCCCTCCATCCCCTTCAGAAAATCACCAAAACTTAATGGGGGTCACGCAAAAATTGTTAGCATAACAGATAAAGAGAAAACTATTAATGTCGCATGGCAGTGGTAAAAATTCCGACTGGAATCAAACTGTAGTCCGACTACTCTGGATACAGTATTCTGTTGAACATGGTATCGAATAATAATCTTAGTTAGTGAAAACTGCAGACTTACTTGCTGGAATATTTTGGGTCAAATGAGCTGTCGGAATATCCGTTTTTCACAGATTTTTCTTGTTGTTTACCACATGGCATGCCCTGTTCTTCTCTCTCTTGTTTGCAATGTTGGAAAGAATTATTATGATTATCTGCCAAGGTAAAGCCAATCCGATGGAAGAGCGAAGGAGGCTTTAAAGAGACAGGAACTAAAATAGTACTCGTGGTCAGTGTATGATGATTTTCATTTAGTTCCATTTAAAACTGGTCTTCCTAAACTGGGGGTGCGGAAATTTAATTTGCTTCATGATATAAAATGCTTACATTTCACCAATCCCTCCAAGATTTGTAGCTCAAAATCACGAGGGGGGTGAGCCAACTCTGTCGGGATGGCGAAAGGGGTGGATGGCTTTAAAAAGGTAAACCCCAACTCCAGTGGAGTCCGTCCATCCATCTTCAAATGAGCCCGATGGCGGGCACAGACTTAAGATGAATTGAAACCAAATGACTGCGATTCCCTGACAAAATGTCCGTCGGAACGACACGGATTCGCCAACAAGCAACATGGTGGACAAAAGATGGTGGACAAAGGACGTCTTTTTTCTCCTCCTGTTAAGGATCATAGGTGAAGTACACACTTTCGCCAAGATAAGAGAAAAACACACTTAAGCGGTAAAGCGCAACACACACAGCGGCACAAAGCCTTTTCAAAGGGCTTTTGTGTCGCCCCTCAATCTGACTATTGTGTCGCCCAGACAGAGAACTGATAAGGTATGGATGGTCTTATTAAGGCCACTCCAATTGGGAACCATGCCATGCAGCCTCAACATCAATGTGGTGCGTGTGGATGTGTGTGTGTATGTGTGAGTGTATTGTGCATAAATAGCAATGGCTTACTGAAACACTACGATATTCGAGGCTTGATAAACTGGTAACAGTCTGGGACAATCTATTTAGCATTTAGTTTTCAGATGTGACAGTATCCAACTTTTGATGTACAATGGCGTTATTTAATAGGTACTGTACGTAAACTCAAATATCAGTAAAAAAAAAAAAAAAAAAACTTTGTTTCCCAAAGAGAAGCAGTTTTATTTGAACTGGATGATCGCTTAGCAAGCTGGAGTCAAGGAGCCGACTCCTCGATGTCGATCGGATTTAGTTTTTTGTTGTACATTTACTTTTATGAATTGCCCCCCTTCCTGAATAGTTTCTCTCTGTTCAAATCCGTAAATGTTAATGACTATTTCTCCGAGGTAAAAGCAGATAGTATAAGGCACTATATGTAGTCACTGACAATCGGATTTTAGGATGAACGCTAGGTGGTAGAAATGACATTGGTAGCTCAAGTTAAACCTGTAGCTCTTTTTTAGACGTAATAATTTCCATCAGGAAGAACTCGTGAGAAGTAAATACCCTTTTTATACTTAATTTTGGTAAGGGAGCATACTATATTCCCTGACCGTGTTGAGCTGGCCCTTTTCTGATTATTTTATATGTGCTCAAGCCCACATAGGTCCTGGTATGGCTCTACTCGCTATTGAGACCTGACTACCAGGGACTATTTCCAGTATGTGGATGCAGAGGTAAAAATGACAAATTGCCCTGTTGCTGGCACGCTACGCCACAGTCTCCACTTTGTTGCCCTTAGTCTCCTCGAGCATACAAGTTTGAGGATGACTCTCCTCGCTTTTGATGCTTTACCGCAACCAAAACCAAAGGACAAAATGTTCAGTACATTGTTGTCGTTTGGTTGCGTGGTAGACACTAATGCATTCAATATGGTTGTCGTTGTTGACTGTCGTAGTATTTTCAAGTGAAAAACCAACCGCATCAAGTTGAGGCCATACAGCGCTGGGGAAAAACATCAATAAATTACTCCAACTGCACACACTTGACGAACTTTTAACAAGCATTTTATATACACTTACAGACTGGCGCTTTTTAGCGGAGCGCATCATCTATTGCAGCGTCACACAATTGATCACCGCGGCAAGGTTTAACGAGATGTAAAAGGATACTAAATTGTCACAGCTCATGATTCCGCTCAGAGAAATACACACGCGCGAGCCTCTTTCCTAAGTGCGGGCTTTCATGTCGCGCGTCTGAAATACATGATTAGTGTTTGTGTGTGTGCAAAGTGATTCGAAACAGACTGACTGCAGCCATTAAGGAAGTTCACATAAACCTCTCTCAGGCCATTTGCCGGCTTAATAATCGACTTTGTCCGACAGTCACTTTTGACAAGCGCCGTAAATTTGAAATTTATATCAACAAAACATATGCTAATCACCTCCTCGTAAAACAAACACCCCCATGCTTGAAATGCGAATTCCATTATTCAGTTATAAAAGCTTGCCGCTCCATGTAATTTTTATTTTCATTTATTTCCTTTTTTTTTTCTTTTTTTTTTGCCTGTCTTGCCGATTTTGCCGGTGGACTTGTCTGGTCGCATTTATCACCACTACACTCAGAGAAATAAATTCTAGTACCCGTGCTCACAATTCGTCATATTAGAGCGGGAGCCAAACCCCTAGAAGATGGCATGCAAATATGCAGATACAAAAATCATTACGTGACATTACAATTATACTGTAGGTAGATGTGCTGCAGGTGTGTCAGAAGAATTTAAGGAGGAGGTGGGACTGCATAAGGGATCCGCGCTGAGCCCCTTCCTGTTTGCAGTAGTAATGGAAAGGCTGACAGACGAAGTTAGACTGGATTTCCCTTGGACTATGGTGTTTGCAGATGATATTGTGATCTGGAGTGAAAGCAGGGAGCAGGCAGAGGAACAGTTACAAAGATGGAGGCACGCACTGGAAAGGAGAGGAATGAAGATTAGCCAAAGTAAAACAAAATATATGTGCATGAATGTGAGGGACGGAGGAGGAAGAGTGAAGCTCCGTGGAGAAGAGATGGTGAGGGTGGACGACTTCAAATACTTGGGGTCAACAATCCAGAGCCATGGAGAGTGTGGTAAAGAAGTGAAGAAACGGGTCCGAGCGGGGTGGAACAGTTGGCGGAAGGTGTCTGGTGTGTTATGTGACAGAAGAGTCTCCACTAGGATGAAAGGCAAAGTCTATAAAACAGTGGTGAGGCCGGCCATGATGTACGGAATAGAGACTGTGGCACTGAAGAGAACTCGAGGTAGCAGAAACGCAGATGTTGAGGTTCTCGCTTGGAGTGAACAGGTTGGATAGGATTAGAAATTAGCTCATTAGAGGGACAGCCAAAGTTTGATGTTTTGGAGACAAGGTTAGAGAGAGCAGACTTCAATGGTTTGGAGACATTTGGAGGAGAGACAGTAGAGGAGTGATGAGGATGGAGCTGTCAGGGAAAAGAGCGAGAGGAAGACCAAAGAAAGGGTTGATGGATTTTGTGAGGGAGGACATGAAGACTGTGAGTGTTAGAGAGGAAGGTGCACGAGATAGGCTTATGTGGAAAAAGATGACACGCTGTGGCGAACCCTAACAGGACAAGCCGAAAGGAAAAGAAGAAGAGGAAGAAGGTTGAATCTGCCTTTGGCTGTGAAACATTTTCATTAAACAGGGCCAGATTTACTGTAATTGTGGAGTGGTGGCTAATCATAGTATGAAAAGAAAACAATACATGCTAATACTTCAAAGGAAAAAAAATCGTTTGCGCATGTGTGCTTATAATGGTATGCATAAATTTGGGCCAGGAAAAACCACGTACTTGGAAGAGACCGCAAAACCATTTTTGTTCCCGCCGCAGCCTTGAAAGCGTTCCTCTCTATCTTTCGTCCATCCTCTTATTTTTCTCCTGCATCCAGCACTTCCTTGAAGGCAGCGATAAAACTACCTGGAACGACGCTCGTAAATAAAAAGCTGCGGCGGAGGAAAAAAAACAGAGGGATGTGCGGCTTAAGATGGAGAGAAGAGGAAAACACAAAGATAAAAGGGGGCCAATTGATAAGAGGCGGTAAATTGAAGTAAGGCTGCTGCTACTGGGCGACGTGTTTGTTAATTCATTCTTTGGCCGTGAAGAAAAAGAAAGGATAATTGCGGCGGGAAAGGAAGGGGAATGGAGCTCATGCTTTAGGGATTTTAGCATCCCGTACGGGTCTGAAAGAAAATTCACTTCTTTTTCTCACCATGCTCAAAAAAAAAAAAAAAAAAAAAAGGCCTACAAATCCAAACACCTTTTTTTTTTTTAATTTTCAAGCTTAAAATTGGCTCACTAAATATGCCAATTTAAGACAAAAATGTATGATTTTAAATCATTTGGACTTCACGACTTCAGCTAACATCTTTAAAGTTTGAAAACTGAATATTAATATGGAAGTAACAGATGACAAAAATGAAGTTAGCTAGCTTGCAAAGCGACGCAAGAACCCAGAGTAGCAAGTTAGCGTATCTCCCCTACAGTTCTATTTCTGGGGTTGTGTGGGTTTTCTCTGGGTACTATGTCTGTCCCTCACATTCCAAAAACATACACATTAGCTACATTAAAGACTTAAAATGATTGATATAGCGATTGGAGGAGCTAGTTTTTACATATGCAATAAAAAATATGGAAGGCTTGATTGATGTTAGATTGCAGGGACCATTGTTAGCAAAATAACATTTGTAACATGTTAAAGAAAGGATTATGCAAGTATTAGGCGATATTAATTGCAAATAATGCAGAAATAATTTGTAACTCCCCTGAAAATCTGCGTATTTGCTAAAGATGCTAATGGTGCATCCATGCACAGATGTGAGGTTTTGACACATCCTACCATGACAATTATTAATTTGAAGGACATAAGAAAACAATATAGAGAAAACTCCTCTGATGCGTGGGAGATAGGGACTGAGCCTTCCCTCATATACCAAACGTTGTGAGAATTCAAGGGCCCCCCTAAAATTTTTCCTGTATTAACAGTTTGAACATAATTCTGTGACCAAGCATGATAACGAGGGAGTCAAATCTCCTGGATATAATCGCAAGATTGGGTCAACAAATATGTGTCGGATCATACAAAACGTTAATGCTACGGCCGACAAAAAAATGAACAGATCATACATTTCCCATCTTGGCAACCGATTGCGACATGGCTCACTATAGATGATTGGTTTCACCATTACATGTGAGGAGGGACTTCATTCCCCCCCCCCCCCCAGTCCATTTAGGGTAGCATACGGACTGGGATTAGTGGAGAACAATTTTTTTTTTCTTTACAATCCCGTCTGCATGTAACTCGATTATAGCACACATTTAATGGTAAAGAAAAAACCAAATGGGGACACCAGTGACACCTCATTGATTTGTTGCAAACACACACACACACACACACACACACACACACACACACACACACCACACACACACACACACACACAAACCGAGCGCGGTTTCAAACATTTACATGGTTCCATTTTGTGGTTGTCTGGAGAATCGGGTGGTTAAAAAAAAAAAAAAAAAACGTCTCCCTTTCTGTCATTTTATCCCGATTCCATTACGCTACCCCTATGCACCTCCGTGCTCAATCACAACGCATCAGGCGGGCTGGTGCAATGCCGCTGTTCAGCCCCAAGCCCTCGTGTACACATCAATTGCTTACCAGCATCCCACCTCCCCAAATGCTGGACCCCTGGAGTCCTGGGGAGGGTGGGATGGCTGCTCATAGAAATTCCAGCCACACACTGTGATGCTCAAACATGGATGACAAAAAAAAAAAAAAAAAAAAAATACAAGATTGGTTTATTAAAGCTACCAGACAAGTACCTCCCAGGTCCAAGGTCCCTGGATTTTCTCACTAGAAAAAAAAGTAGCCATGCAGCCACGGAGGTAACATGCAAAGTACACACTGGGGGTGCTCGGAAATGTGAGGCAGACACTCTAACCAGTCGTCCACCGTGCTCCCTTCTTTAAGTAGATTTAATATTATAAAGCACTAACATTCTGTATGGTTTGGAAATTATTACTATGATTAATTACAGACAAATAAAAACTACCTAAATAATGAACCAAGTAACAGTAGGTGAAGCCTTGGGGCTGGGGAAAAACTAAATCTCCAAATTTTACAGCTACAAAAATTCTACAGTTACTGTTAAATTCCCGAAACATCTCAAATGTTTTGCATTGATTCATGAGCGATGCATAATGTATACATCCAGCTTCCTAGGATTAATACAATAATCAGCGCTGTTGCTCTTCATCAATAGGGGGTGGTTAAATAAAGAGGAAGTGAATAAATGCATGCTTAGGCCCGGATTTTTCCCATTCAGAGACCTTAAAAAGAGACTTTGGCAAGTGAATAAGTAAGATGATATAAAATATGAAATATTTTTGGTACATCTGTAAGACCAACCTCAATGACTTCAATCATCACACCATCCAAATCAAGGTTTTGAACATTTCTTTTTGTTTGACAAGGCTGCCACTTTGCACGTTTGGGCTGATCCGAAAGGCTCCGGCATGTGTGTGCGTGTGCGCGCGTTTAGAAGCAGAGCACCTATAAAAAGCAGCTAGAAAAAAAAAAAAAAAAGTGTTCCCCTCTCGCCTCATGCATTATGCAGCGGCATCACCTTCCATCAAGTGGCAGAAAAACCTCAAAGATGTCTAAGTTTAGCTGGCAGCCTGAAAGCCAAACACACGGGAGGAGGCAGACGACATTATTTTGACTGCTCGCTGTCTGTCGCGCTAAGCACCTGTTACATCAATAAAACAGAGGGGCGAGGTGGGGGCGGAGGAAACCAGTGCTAAATGCAGATTGCGGCGCGCAGGTGAGATGAAAATGACGACGCATCAAAGTTTCGACCTTGGCGGAAAGTTTTTGTCTTAGGAGATTCCCTGAAGGCGCCATGTCAAAACAAGAGTCAAAGAAGGTGGGAGGGAAAGAAAGACGGAAAAAAAAGAGCGCTAGAAGACTTTAAAAATAGCGCTTGAAAGCAAAAGCTCGCTTTTATAGGTATGTCGATCCGTGGTAGAACAGGGTTTTAATTTGATTTTAAGAATTTTGATCCCGATTCAAAAGAATCATTGCCCGAGTACACTTCAGTTGTATTTAACTTTTAAGTTCAATACATACTTTTTAAAACATTTATTTCAGAACAATCTTTACTTAACAAAGCAAAAGATTTTAAGTGAATCATTAAGTAGTCCCTCCCCACCCCCCAATGAAAGCACATTGTTAATGTTTAAACTGTATTCATAGGGTCTTACAAAAATAGAACAAAAACTTTCTTAACTTTTAGGCCGAACAGACTATGTATGTATTTTAACGTTGATCGTAATCGTGGTACTTGGAGCATTTAGTATTTTTGTTTTATAGCAGACACTTGCTTGTTAAAAAATTGACAACTGTTGGTCTTGGAATTTCATGTCGCGAAGGGAAGCTGTCTTCGGGGGTCGAATCCCCCCCCCCGAGCCCCCCACTATGGCTCGTGCACGTGACGTCACTATTTTCACGGCGCCATATTGCCGGTCAAACAGAGCCGCTCGACATTGTGGCAGACATTGAACCGGAGGAGAATATTGACAATACCAGAGACCTGTTGTGCTGTTGGTTGTCCCAACAGACGAGACAGATATTCAAAGGGATCATTCTATGGAATACCAGCTGAAAAGACCAGAAAAGATTGATGGATTTCGGCAATTAAACATGATGGATGGTGCCCAACCAAATACACACGCGCCTGTGTAGTCATTTCATGTAGGAAGTATTCTTAATCTCACATTACAAAGAAGTATTTATAATGCCAAACTGACTCATTTGATCGGTCGCTGAGAGGTTTAGAGGTGTGCGTGTGTGTGTGGCCGCAATACGCTTCCCGTAGGAGGAGCTGACTCCCTGTCCTCTTTTTTTTCCCCCTCAATCATAGTAGATGAATCCGGTTTGTGTAAAGCCGGGGGTCATTTATTTAAATATTGGTATTTGTATTGAATACCATCTGAAAAGATCGATGGATTTCAGTTAACGTGTAGCCGAGTACGCTTCCGCGTTCACAAGCCGTCTCCCCGTTGGAAACAGATGCAGCAACGAAGTATTTGTATGCGTCCAGATTTTCCCCTACCCTGCCCTCATTTATTTGTCTGATGTAATTTTACGGAGACTGTGTTCGGTGTTATTCATTTATTTAAAGTACATGTTTATATGAAAATGAAATGTGACTTGAATTTGTTTATATGAAAATGAACTGTGACTTGAATTTGATAGTATTCTAAAAGTAACCAGTAGAAGACAAAATAAGTTTATTTAGAGTGGACGTATATTATTTTTGTCATATTAACTTTCATTCGATAATATGACAATGATGTGCATTTTTTTTAACCAATTACAACTGAAATCAGTCAATAAAAATGGAAGAGGCAAAATCAGAGACGCTTTTGTAAGTTTCTAAAAATCTCATTTGCAACTAAATATTTCAGTAACTGATTAGAATGCTGATCAGTTTACTTGTATAAAAGCTGTTTAGAACCTTGATTTTACCGAATGAAAGGAAAATTAAACAAAACAAATTAAAAACAAAATCTGTTATACATGAAGCCGGTTAAGAAAAAAAAAAAAAAAAAAAGTCAAGTTAATTAAAGTCAAACACGGTAATAGCTTCAAATCTGCCGAGTCGTAAAATTGTAAGCACCGCAAATGGAAGATTTGCATTTCAGCTTGTTGCATCACTTATACAATCAAGTCATGAAAGATACGTCTGTGCATTCTGTAGGGGATGCTAAACTTTTAAATTTACATTATTTATACAAGTCTGCATCAAAGTCTCGAAGGAATCCGTAAATGTCCTATTCAAATGTTTATCGGTAAAATCTACCCAAAAATGTCATGTTTGAGTGGTATAAATACTAACCCTATTGTATGGTCATTTTCTCTTAAAGCTACACAAAAAAAATGTAGACTTAAAAAAATGTTTTGCTGTGACTATTTTTAATTTAACTATTACAGTAATAACAATGCAACATTTTTAAAAAAAATGTTAGTTAGTTGTTAGTATAGATATTCTCTCTGCGGTCATTATTTTTATTAGTTTACAAGTACATGAGGAGAGCGGTTTATCATTTAGTTACATAATGTGGATTAAATAAATGTTGCTCATAGATTTATCATGAAAACCTACATAGAGAAAATGGGGGAAAAAGTAAAAAAACATTGACATAGTACTGTTTGGTTATTACAATTTAGTTATGTTATAAAAATGCACATACTGTACAAAAAATGGAAGGATAATGTAGAAAGATCTTATCGGTAGTGCTTGGTTAGTCTAATTTTATTCTATTCTTTGGGCTACATTTTAATACTAAAAATTGGAAAACAATGCTATTTTTATTCTTTATTTTATTCTTAAAAATGTGGAAAATGTTTAGTTATCCTCTTGATTTTTTTTTCGTATAATTAAAATTAATTACTTAATTCACTAAATAATGAATAAGAAAAGATGAATATAATGAAAAGTGTATATATATATATATATATATTCCCCCCCCCATTTTCTGGGTTAATTCTCTCACTATAAAAAAAAGGGGATAGGGTGAACAAACCCTAACATGTGTGCTACTTCCCAGATGTTGACTGGCTGGTTGTCAATATTCCGACCATGCCGGCGTCCCATTGCCCATGCAAACACACTTGCTGGTCTGGAATTGTCATTTCTCTTTGGCAAATTTGGTGTTTTGGGATGAATCTCCAAAACGATTACACAACTGCCGAGATGGATTTCCTGTTCATACTTCAGAAAGACTTGCCGATGTGAATATGTTTTACATCTGCAGAAAAACAGCTAATTGGGTAGATGACAATAAAAAGTATTATTCTTAGCTGACACTGATCCACAAGATTCACAAACTTTCATGTTTGGCCCTTTTTTTTAATGTTGCGCTTAGAATAAAAGTGTTGATCCCGGTGGGAATGATTAAATGTGACTCGCACAGTCTTGGAGGACTTCAAGAGAGACGCAATGATAATCAAGCGTGACAATTGCTCCTATTTCTGGCAGCACTCCCATCTTACCCCCGGAGCTTCCCAAAACCTGATGTTGGGAATCGTCTTTGGGTATTACGTAAGTGGTTCTTTTATTCGAGTTTCTTCTCTCCTCTCGACCCACCTAAAAGCTGTGCTTCCCCTGTTAGCGTGTGCCTTCGACTGGGGGCGGTCTGCGCCAAGAATTTGTCGGTTTGAATCAACGTTGACGGTCGTGTGAGACTTTTTGGATTTGGCCACGAAACGCGACTCGACACGGAGCCGTGCCAGCGCGCGGTAACCTGGTGGCGCGCAGAATCTGAGGGAAGCAAGAAAATTAATAGCACACACCTCTTAAATGCATACGCCACACAGACGGGACCGGGATTTGAACCCTGGTCCTCAGAACTTAGAGGCTAACGTTCTACTACAGCTGCGCCACCATATATATATATATATATATATATATATATATATATATATATATTTCATGTTTTCCAAAAATGTTCATATGACCTGCACAACTATGCTATTAGGCTCATGATTACCAAAATTATAAATTTCACATAAAACAGAAGAAAAATAACTAGAAAACTTAAAAAAAAAAAAAAAAAAAAAACCTGAGATTCTGCATACAAATACTGAAACATTCCAAGAGGAATTTGGACAGCCTGTTGCCCAGTCCTTAATAATTAAAGAAATAATGAGGAAAATATGGTGTAAACATGGCAGATTTTTGTGTGGAATTTATCTACTTGTTCATCACCTAAATTAGCAGTAAGTCTACCTTAGCTCACGCCAAGAAACCCGTGCAGACTTGCCGATGACACGCACCACTCCACAAGGCCCCGCCTCATAAAGGCACATAACACACAGCCTCTGCACTACATACAGCATTTTTCTATAAATTTTATAATGGCATTTTTGTTGTACATTTATGATGCATTCAAAAGTTTAAAAGCAAATAAAGCAGGGGAGATGGAAAGCTGTACTTAAAAAAAAAAAAAAGCCATCAAAGATTTTCACCTAATGCGAGAGAGTCAGCACCATTCGCTTTCGTCCAAAAATGACACTTTTTTAAATTTTATTTTAATTATTATTATTTTTTTTTTTAGCACGAGAATGAAAGCATGACTCGGCACTGGTGAGCCGCCAAGGGAGGTTTTCACCACCAGCCTCTTTCTAATGTAATGGGTCTCTTTAACACGACAGCAGATGCAAGTAAAATCTAATAATCCCCAACGTAAACGCTTTTTAAAGCCTTGCGCTGGATCTGTGCCACTATTATTGTATGCACACGCACGCACGCACACACACACACACACCATGAGGTTACACAGCTTTAGGAGGGGGGAAAAAAAAAAACAAAAAAAAAACGGAAACTACAGGAGCGAGCTAGTGAAAGGATAAAATATGTGCTGACAGCTTTTTGGCCAGGGGCTTGCGGCATTGAAAAAGTAGCGTCTGGGTGTCGGGCCGAGGTTGTGAGCGCATAACACACACGCGCACACCCGACTGCCACCACCGCGATTGGACTACATGACGGATAACGTACTCTCTCATTCGAACAGGACGCTAATGTAGCTTTAAATGCTCTTGGAACGTTTTCATTAGGAAGTGGAATGGCGGTCGGCTTGTTATTTGTGACACACTGGAGTGGAGGAGCATCGGTGCGTCATTTATACGCTTATATAAAGCTACAATATGCATGAGTGACAAGACGTATGACTTTTTTTTTTTTTTCTCCCAATATATAGATATGTTTTGAGAGTCGTTAGGGCAAGGCCAAATATTTGTTTTAAGTTGCGGGTAAAAATTTGCATCATGAGCGCTACATTACAGGAGCAAACGTCACAAAAAGCAGCAGGTTAGTGTATTTTCGGTGTTGTTACCCATTAAGCAACGACTTTCTAATCAAATAGTGTAGGAACATGTAGATAATTTAGAGTAACAATGTCATTAATATTCTTTATCGTCTGCAAAAAAAAAAAGGAAAAAGTTGGGGAGAATTTCCACAGTGTGTACCAAATGTTCAAACCATTCATTTTTGATGAGTGATGTAACATGAGTTTGAAATAAATTGATTTGGATCAAGGTTTTTGATACTATATGCATCCATCCATTTTCTTTGCCGCTTATCCTCACTGGGTCGCGGGGAGTGCTGGAGCCTATCCCAGCTGTCAACGGGCAGGAGGCGGGGTAGACCCTGAGCTCGTTGGCAGCCAATCGCAGGGCACATGGAGACAAACAGCCACACTCACAATCACACCTACGGGCAATTTATAGTCTCCAATTAATGTTGCATGCTTTTTGGATGTGGGAGTAAACGGGAGTGCAGGGAGAAAACCCACGCAGGCACGGGGAGAACATCTCAACTCCACACAGGCGGGGCCGGGATCGAACTTGGGTCCTCAGAACTGTGAGGCTTTATCAGCTGACCCACCGTGCCGCTGATATTATATTTACATGTCAAATTATTAATAGAGGCAACTATTAGTGAAAACATTTTTTGAGGAAGTCAGTTACAGTATTTGCAGTTTTTGGTGTCATGGTTATTATTATATTAGTTAAAATGAAAGAGAAAGGTATTGTAGACGGCTGGTGGGAGCGTGTGGCTCACAGTTCTGAGGACCGGGGTTCAAATCCCAGGCCCGCCTGTGTGGAGTTTGCATGTTCTCTCCATGCTTGCGTGGGTTTTCTCCAGGTACACCTACTAAAAACAAGCACGTAGGTAAAATTGCAGGGAAATTGAAGACTAAATTGCTCGTAGGTGTGAACGTGAGTGTGAACGGTTGTTTGATTGTCTATATGTGCCCTGTGATTGGCTGGCAACCAGTTCAGGGTGTACCCAGCTTCTCGCCCGAAGATAGATGGGATAGGTTCTGGCACGCACACAACCTTTGTGAGGATAAGCGCCTCAGAAAATGGACAGACAAAGGTATTAAGGCTTGAATAGTACAAACCTAGTTGAGAGTTTATCGTAGATGCTTGGTTTACGCTGGTGCTTCATCCATAGGGTGGAAACGTAAACCCAGTTTGTATGCAAATCGGAATCCACCGTAGGCCATCACTAATGTAAGATTAACACGGTAGCAAAGTCATACTTACTGTGTATTTTTTTCTGAACAACAGTAAAGACTAACCCATAAATACAAACTAAATAAAAAAAAAAAATAAGTGCTAACTGCGCTCTTGTGCACGATGACCTTGTATTCTTACAGATTTGTATTGTTTAAATACAGGGTATAGATGTTTTCACATAAATATGAGTATTTTGGGAATTTATTATTTGAAGGTTCCTAAGGAAAAAAATGTTTTGGATGTCGAACAAATCAAACTTTGAACACTTCACAAGAATGTTTATGTTCGAAAGCCGAGGTTTGACTGTTTGAGTTTCAAAACCATTTCCGCATTTGGTGAACATGAATGAATATTAATCCGTTAATAGTGAAAAATAGAAATGCAAAAAAAAAAAAAAATCTAGTGACTGGCTGTAAGCAGAACTGTGATAGAATTCCATTTGCATCATAAATTTAATCTGTTTTTAATGTTATTGATGTTGACATTGCATCCATCTGACATGACGCCTTTCGCATAAACTTCCACTTGTATATTTTCTACTTAATAGCACTTAACTTAATTAAGGTGATGGGTGATGCCTATCAGTGCTGCCTTTTTGCATGAGGCAGGCGCCAACCACGGCTGTTTGTCAGCCAACGGCAGAGCGCATAAAACAAGTAACCACTGCAACTTACATTCAAACCTATGGAAAATGTAGTCTTCAATGAATGTGCAGTAGGGTTGGAAGAATATAATCCAAATCAAATTGAGCCGGACATTTAAAAAGCAGTCACACCTTTTTTTTTTTTACCATTTCTTAACAAATAATGCAGTTTGACGCCCATCTCAATTTGGATGGTCTGGCAGGGGTCTGTCACTCTCAAAAGCGCCACTCGGTTTTTGTTTTTCCTGACATAGAATTTAAAAAAAAAAAAAAGAAGAAAAAAAAAACGCTTCTCATAGAGGCTGTTGCCACTTTGACAGGAAAAAAGGGGTTTGTTTTTTCTTTCTTGCTTCTCTTCCAAAACTGCAAATCAAACATCTGCTGCACAAAATGTCCCAACTGTCTCGAACAGAGTGAGCATCTTAGCGAGGCTCATGTTTTTGTTCAGGATACGCCAGCTGGGATTGCTTTTTTTTTTTTTTTTTTCCCTGTGTCTAAATGTGCGTGTGTTTGAGGTGCTGAATCAATCATACATGTAGATGCAATCCAATAACGCTTCCGAGCGAAAGTGCAGCTGAGGTCCGCGGAGATGGACGCGAGGGAGCGCTCATGTTGGCAAGCTGCTCGGCGGCTCCGTCGCAGCAGATGCAACACCAGAGAGAAGGTAATTAATAGCCCGGTGAGGCCGCAGCACACGCACACGCACATGTTAAATAATAATGTCTCCATTTGCCCCTCGGAGCAGCTTTGCGCCAACAACCGGCCTTCGCCTCATTATGCCAATCACATGGAGGTGGGAGTGAGGGGAGGGGTGCCGTGGGGTGAGGAAAAAAAAAGTGCAGCACCCCACACTGCCCTTCCACATTTGGACAAAACAAAAAAAAAAATCTTAATGAACTTAATGAGAGACATTGCACTGAACTGGCCGGTTATGAAACATTTTTGTTTTTAGGGGACAAAGAAAACCATCTTCTTCACAGATTGAACACATGTTGAAATCAGCAGCTGCTAAGTCTGCACTCGTCTGCCTGGCAAATGGATTTTTTTTCTTTAAAAAACTACAGCACGGGGGCCGTATATACAGCCCGACGGAGCATTTGAGCCGGCCTATGTGACTCTAAAAACAAATCATATGTTAATTCTTCTTGGACCTGAACATACTTTTCTGTTTCTCTGTTTTGACTGGGATCAATTGAGTATTAAGATATACATATAGGGCAACATGGTAATCTAGTGGTTCGAATATCCTTTAAGAATCAGGGATGGGATTTAAGATCTTTTTTGCAATCCTACTCCCCCTTTCCAGAAAAAAAAAAAGTAACGTTCGTTGAAGACTCCATAAGTTTGAATACGAGTGTAAATGATGTGCCCTGTGCCTGACTTGCAAACCATCCAAGGTGCACCCTAACTATTGTCTTAAATCAGCAGCTATAGAATCTAATTCTCGGGTGAATCAAATGCGACAGAAGATTGATTGATGGATTTCATTCATCAATCATTCAAAAATATGCCAAGTTAACTGACTCAATACATTGAATTCGACAGTGATTACCTTTGTTGAGTGGTGTGAGGCATGGAAAAAGACCGGCAATAACATCTCTGGATTTATATTTGGAGCATATATTGCTACTGTCCAAATTCTACAAGGTCTTATTTTTTGAGGGGATAAAAGGGTATTACTGTCACACTTTTTTTTAAACTTGTAAATAACAACATAAGATTTCCTACTGGAACAGAAATACATACACAATTTATCCCATCTGGGGCACCCTTAAATTTTGTGTAACACTGTTTACAGTATGGAGCATAGACGTTGTACAACAAAATATCCCAGTTTCTAGTGATAAGTCAATATAATAAGTGCCCCATGAAACATGGCGAACTAGTCTTTCTGGTCGTCTATACATCAGTTTTCCTGCCTGTCGGGCAGAATTCTCAAATTTCCAAACTCCAATACTACTTTTGAATAAATACATAAATAAAAATATGTAAAATTTGCTTCTTACCAAAACTCTGCGTCATTCAAGTTGGTTTACACCTTTTGTTGCGATCGTAAAACATTGCTCACCAGCATTCACACAGCACCACCCCAAAGTAATGTTGAATAGCTAATAGGTATAAAAAAAAATTAAACAAATGAATAGCTAATAGGTATAAAAAAAAATTAAAAAAAAAACACACACACAAATCTCCCAATTTTATCATGCTGTCAAGGACACTGTCACTAATTTGTCATTCATCCACAACAAAATCTGGCCTCCCTTGTACTTTTCCAACAGACAAAAATGACTTGAATACCTCACAAAACAATTGTGGTTACATCATCTTTCCAAATTGTTTGTTAAAGGTCTAAAAGCAGTGAGTTAAGTAATGAAAAAAAAAAAAAAAAACTGAATAAGCAACTTAAAAGGCGGCCATTAATGCACACGTACTGACCATCTTGGCTGGCCAGTTCCTTCTGCACTGAAGCATTACAACGATCCACTTTATCTAACGTATTTTCAGTCTGTACTGTCTTAAAAAAAAAAAAAAAAAAAATCTGAATTTTAATCTGGAGGTGACATAATGTTGCGCAGCTCCCGCAGAGTGAGGGAAAAGAGGCGGAGTTTTATAACACGTCAGAGTTGAGCATTAAAGAAAGTTAATAGATTTGTCGCAACTGGCTAGAAATGTGTAAAAAAAAAAAAGAATTCATAATGACAGATTAAAAGAATTGATTTGTAAAAAAAAACATCAAATTCACCATATTTGGACATGATGTTTCATCTTGAAAGCGATGTATACAGTATTAATTATCTATGAACAGTTTACGTATACACAGTCTCATTCATTATTATTGTAAATTTCGTGATCTTCTTTTTTTCAATTATTTGACACCATTCTAGCTGTATGTGCCACAATAATAATGGAATTTTCCCATTGTCGGACTGGTACTGGCATATTGTACACTACTAGTCCGTTGAGCACCACTAGGCTGCGAACAAGCCGGCGTATTTAGCGAGACACCTGCAGAGGTTCTGCTCAGGTGTCATGACAGCTTTAGGGTCATTTGGCTAAAGGTGCACCAGGGGGGGCGTCATTCAAACGCGCCTCTTAACAAACACATTTCCATCTTTGCATTCGCCTGTCCTCCCAGCCTCCCTCCCCGGTCGCCTCGCGTTGCTGCCAAACTCCCCTGCGCGTGTTAGCCTAAACAAGCAATTTACCGTTTTTGTTGTTTGCCTGACCTAGAGAAAACAATTTCAGAGGGGTCTTCCTGCGCTCTTAACAGCCTCGCGTTTGAACAGGTAAAAGCGACTGGTGTGCCACAATGGCCCCCTGTTTTTTTTTTTTCTTTACCTTTGTTTTTTTTTTTTTTTTTTGTCCTCAGAGAAGATGAATTGGTGAGCTGTCAGCTCAAGACAGGCCGAGTAGCAGTGTTTCTGTAATGGGACACTGGATGTGTCTTTGATTAATGGAAGAGCCATACTGAGCTGTTAGGGAAGCTGCTGCGGCCCCAGCTAGAGCGATTGAGCGGCGGATACGTGCTGACAGATCTGTGAGCGAGCGCAGCCTCCTACAAGCGCCCTAAAATAATAATTTTTAAAAAATAATGATAATTTAAAAAAAAAAAAAAACATACACCCGAGTTAACATGCAGCCTATTTACAAATCAACAGTATATATGCAGTTTGGTTCGGACCTCCATCTTGCTGTTGCAGAATCGTCAACCATAGGAAAGCCAGTGCATTTGGTGGAATCTCTCTCACTAGAGTTCCAGCTTGTTCTGGAATATGAGGAACCCAAGATATGTCATGTCTCAAAGGTGATTGTGTTGGGGTTCTCAAGTGATCACATTCTTCACCGGGATCACGACTGAAGGATAAGAACCATCTGGACAAAGCCGCAACTGCAATAATAGCTCAACAGAGGCCGATCCTCAGTCCACTAGAGCTTTTACCCCCCACCCTCGGAGGACCAAGATAGCCATCGGGCGTCACTTCCACTAGGAGTAGGTGATTGGCGGCTACTTCCTTCCTGGGTCGGGCGTGGGTTAACGGGGTCACCTGGATGCTCATACAATGCAACACCCGAGGTATCATTAGGGCAAAGGGGTGAAGGGGACGATTGTTTCCGTATTGCACAGTTGAGTTCTAGTTCGAATCCGCGTGTGGCTGCAATGGCGACGTATCTTGTATGATTTTGTCAGAGTTCAAAATGTGACCAATGTGGCCTTTGGTGATATCTAAGGTAATTGTAGCGGAATTGGAAAGTCCAACAGACCTAAACAATTATAGATTCTCACATGGGAACTAAAGACTTGCATAAAAATATAAATATAGATATCTAACCAACAAATCATTTGTCAGAATGTTGGTAAAAACCCAAGATAAAATACTACTGATAGCCTTTTCAAATAAAACAACAGCAAAGGCCACGTACAGGAATAGCTCTAAAGTATAAACTGTGATGCTAATTGGTTGCTTATGTAAGATCAATGACACAAAAGTTATGTGACCAAAAATTCCAAATGCACCAACAAGGATGATTCTCTACAGCAAATAAATTAAAAAAAAAACACAGGAGCTGATTGCAGTTCGGGGAACGACCGGTATGTTCAGCAGGGGCAGCGAGGTCCAAGGAGAGCAGCCATGTTTGATCGAGAACTGAGACAGTCAATTTGCGAATAACGGTGTCGCTAATTAATCAATCAATGCGTCTGGCGGGGAGTAGGCACAATTGTCAAGAATGTTTTGTTTGCATTTGTACTCGCTGCTTCAAGTGCAAATTGATTTCCGATGTGATTTTTCTTAAAAGAATGTATTTTTTGGGGAGGCTGAGCAAAACCGAGGCGATAAATGTGATGAGAACAAAAAGTTAAACAAAACTGGCTCTGCATCAAAATGTCATGGAATCTTTTTTTGGTCTTTCAACTTAAATCAACAACCATCTGTGGAAAAACAACGCCCTTTTGAAAATGTAGCGTCGGGAGCTTGATAGTCGATCAAAACGGGAAAAATCTAAAAATCTGGTTATTGTTTATCATTACTGGTGCTGAATTATTATGGCCTATTTAGAAGAAAACATTAATATCTTTAGTCTTTTTTTAAATATTTTGATTGTTTAATATTGGATACGACGTAGATCTTATTTTATATTTCAGATGAGTACCTGGTTGTTGTTGTTGTTGTTGTTTTACTATGGAGAATACAACATTTAATACACTAGCCTGGATAAATATTGATTGACAAACTTAACCTTAGAGTATTTACCTTATTTCTTCAAATACCATATTTTCTGCAATATAATGGCCCATTTTAGAACTTTTTTTCATATATAAGGCGCAACGCATTATATGGCTCATAAAATAGATGCTACAGCAGAGGCTGGGTTTACGTTATGCATCCATTAGATGCAGCTACACTAAAGGCTCAATATTGATCCACATATAAGGCGCACCGGATTATAAGGCACACTTTTGAGAAAATTAAAGGTGCGCCTTGTAGTGCGGAAAATACGGTAATTTCACTGCATTTTATACATTTGATGGGACTTCTACCATGCAGAATACAACACATTTAAAACACATTAAACCAAACAAATATTGACTGATACAAAAAGGTAACTTTCCTGTATTACCAACCTCATTTCTTTATATTTTGAACTTCAACTTACTATTTACCTAGGTTGTGTTTTTAAACTCGGTTGAAAACAATTTAAATGGAAAAAATGTCAATTGATTGAGAAGTAAAATCAACTTTTCAGTATTAAGCATCAAGTCGCTGAGCAGATGTCATTCCCGCATTATATTTGAGTTCATGTGGAAGTTAGTGTGTATGTGTGTGCATGTGTGTGTGTGTAGATAACAGGAGAGCTCCTAACCCCCCCATTCCCAAAACTACTACTATGTAAGAAGAAAAAAATAATTTAAAGTAAAAAATTAAGCGAAGTACTGTCAGAGATGAAAAGTAAGTAAAGACACTTCTGGTACTCGCCTGACCTCGAAACACTCCCCATTTCCCTTACATGTTCTCAGACAGTTCAGAGGGGGCTGGGCGGCTCAGACAAGTGAATATCTGCTTTAGTTCTTCCATATAAAATAAAAACAAGCTTCCATATAGTGTAGTGTAGTAACAGAAAAGTTTTAAGAGCAAGTATAAACCTTTTAAGAGGAAAAAAAACGGCATGCACAAGTGCTGCACGATTGCAAAGGGGAAAGGAATTTATTGAGGGCTGGGGGTTGTCACACTGGTTATACTGGTGTTTGGTGGGAAGGAGAGAGCATAGTCTTGCTGGGGTGGGGTGGGAGGTCAAAGGTCAGCTGCTTGCACTCAACAGCTGTCCTAAAAGCAGTAGAGATAAGGACTGAGAGCATCCTGTGTCTGTGCGTACACGTGTTTTTGCAAATGTGTGCATCGGATAGCAGCCGGTGGGCAAATAGATACAGTAAAGCGTGACAAACTGGAATCTTCACCTCAAAAGGAGTGGATTAGGACATCGAGGAGAGAGAGGTTGATGGAAGGAGGTCAAGGCTTGACCGGTAGGCCGGGTCATTCATCAAGCACTAATGGCCGGGGCTTTATGCTGTCGCCGTGAATGACCTTTGTCCGAAGCCATGCGTGGCTTGACCGCCGGACAATGGGCATCGGCAAAAGCATCCATTCCAAACACGTCAGTCTGGTTCTGAAGGAAGCAGCCGTTGATTACCAATGTGTCCGTGTGTGTGCATGTGTGGGGGAGGGGAGGAGGGAGGATCTTAACCTTAACAAAAAAAGTTTGTACACAAGTTAATGTCTTATCTCCAAGCTACGAGATCACAAGCAAAAGCAAGCTGCTGGAAGCCAACGTATACTAGACAGTTTGTTGGACGGATCAAAATGCCAGAGTCTGACTCTCTGAGTATTGAGCTGCATGTATTATCTGTTTAACAGTAGCAATTGTGTTTGTAGGATAGCTGCATGATACAGTAGAATGTCAAACAAGAGCATTCAATCTACGAGGGAATGACTATACTCTTGAGTTATAGGGCCTGAATGACCAAAAGTCAGTGCATTCCAAAACAGGCAGAAATATACAGAAGCTGATCTAGCAACAGGGCACACCCATTTTTGTGTCTTCCAAATGCTCTAAATTGCTGCCTAGTTCATTCTGCACCTTCTAGGAGTCGTAAAAACTATATAATTTTGAGTGCTTTGTGTAATTTCAACAAACCTGAGACCTGTGCCAGGAGAACGTCTTTATATAGCGCATCTGAAAGGGCAGGTGCAAACTGGCAAGGTGACGGAGAAGACCTTTGCTGCTCGTGTAAATATTTTTTGGAATTCCACAAACAGAAACGATTGCAACATCATATCAATTTAGAAATGTGATTTTTGGATCTTGTGTCACTGATGGTGCATGTGCTACACTCACCCAAATTTGGTGCACGCAGCCTGGCTTCGGTTTCCACGCAGTAACACAGTGACGGTGTGAATGTGAGTTGGGATGGTTGTCCATATCCATTATCCTTGTAACTGACTGGCAAAGAGTTCAGGGTGTAGTCCACCCTTCACCCAAAGTCAGCTGGGATTGGCTCCAGTGCCCCAAGATCCAAACCATTTTGGAGATTCTGAATGATCTAAGGGCTGACTTGGAGCTGGTCACAATAAGGAGTCATGCCAAATCACCTGGGAGAAAACTCCTTTCACCTCATTTTCTTGTGTGACCATTGGTTCGGGCCTCTCCCAGCGCATTTTTTGGGGGCGTGCTGTCTCAAGTTTTAACATATGACGCGGGATGGGTACTCGGGATGAATTAAATGAACCAAAACATGGCAATTATTCAGTTGATGGGTCCCCCCCAAAATGTCTTTCCTGTAAGTAATAATTGTTTGTCTTCCACTGGCACTTCCAGTTGCATCACTTTAAACTTCATTTTGCACTTGCAGTGCTTTCCCAAATGTTCTACATTTAACACCATCAGGACAACTTAAAGTGATCAACTTACTGTACATAACACTGTAATACATAAAATACATAAAACTAAATGCTATGTAGTTACACTGTACTGTACATACATGTAACGAGTACGGGCAATTTGTTGGACTGAGTAAACAGGCAGTTTAGTGCCAGCTATTAGTAATCTTGATAAAAGATTGCAATTTTAGTAAATCACGTCTAACACTCCCACCAGCAACGCATGAAATGTGTTATAGTGAACATGAAATTTAGCGCCTTCTATTTGGGAAGTTTGTGAATTGGGCCGTTAATAGTGAACAGCTGAGCTTATTTGAACAATGTTGCTAACCAAAATAACAGCACCCAAAAGCAGTCTTTTAAGTGAAAGCATCTTGTCGTATGCATGTCGTAAACAAATTACCTGCACGGTAGGAAAGATGATCTTAGGTGGATTAGCAATATAATAGAAGAACGTGATTGTGTCACAATGTTGTGTAAATATCGCTTCTTGATGTCTCTGTGCCTTGCTTTATAAAAGCCTTTCTTTTTTTTTTTCCAACTCTAGTTTCACATGACAAATACGGTAATATATTGTCAGAATAATTTCATTTTCAGTTCCTTTCTAGGATGCACTCCAATGAACTTAGTGGTGTTGCGCTAAAAATAAAGGAAAAGTTGGTTGAATGAGGGATGCTTTTCTTCCTTTGTGAAACAATCACTTCCTTATTGGAAGGCATGAGCACATTGTACCACATGCTGAATAAGATCAAATACCGCAAAGCAGGAAGTTGCTCCTGGCATGGCAACACAAACACCTTACTCATTATTTCATACATAAAAAGGAATTGAATAAGAGGGAGCATTCATATCTGGAAAAAAAGAAAGTTGGTAAAAACAAAAACAGTCCTTATCTTTTTAATAATTCTTGGCTGTGCGTGCCTTCTGGCAGGGATTGCGAATCTCGTACAGGTTTTAATAAATGCCACTTTGATTGTTCCGCCGTGTTATTGGACAGTCCATAAATGAGACTTGTTTTCAATTATTATAATTATATGGAGACTCATCTCTCCTGGACCCATTCGTGCTTCCTGGCATGGGACGGGTTTAATTAGTGGCGTTATGCAGTCGAGGATGTTGACACAAGGTGTAAACATGACAAATGAGGACGGGCTTTATCGCGCTAAGATGATAACTGGAGATAATGGTTTTGTCCCATTTTTCATGATTATTTAAAAGAAATGTATTAGTTTGTGTTAAAAAAAAAAACAAAACAAGCAAACAAACATCAATTAAGTCACTGATGGTCGGGGATAAGCGTTAGGGAAAAAAATGGATGGGTTTGATCACCCATCAGAGAAAGCTTTCTTCTATATAGTTTTAGAAAATGAGTGACTGACTAGCCAACTACTTTTTTTGTCAGGGTTTTTTTTTTTTTTTTTTTTTTTTTTTTTTGCTCCGGACCAGTTTACAGATTGGCAATGCTGTCTAACAAAATACATTCAAGGATGGCTCAGGTAGCGGGAACAAAAGGCAAATCCCGCTTTTAAGGTGTCAAAACGGTGCTTTGCCATTGTGGCTGATAACAAAGCCGCTGAAGGAACTCACTTTGAATAAAATGCAGGAAAAAAAGACGCGTGGTTAGAATGCATTCAAACTTGGAGTGTTAACAAATGTAATGTCGCCGCCATGCTTTATACACGCTGCCCTTAATGCAGAGTTGCTGCAAGGTTGTCGTGTACAAGAGCCCTTAACATCAGAGGGTTAAAAAAGAACATTTCTGAGTGGAAAAACTCGGCTTTGTACTGGGAAAAATACAATTTTTCCCTCCAATCAAAGAGCTTTATGTACTTGCACAGAAGAAGCAAAGCAGCAAAGTTAAGCACGAAAAGAATCGCCATCACAAGATATTCCTGTTAGCCTATATTAGTGACAATTTATTGCAATGTCAAAGATGGACACAGCAGTCAATGCACTTTCAATCACTTAAATTGTATCAAAGTAAAAACAAACAATAAGCACATTCATACAAGAGTTGGCACTCAACAATCAATGTGAAAACTGGCTAACAGTTAACCAGTTACCAGCTAGCTACAAACTTGACCTCAAAACATATTTGTATGACAGCTAAACATGGGCATATTGTATCATGTGGGAAGTTGAGAAATTATTGTCCAGGTCCAATTGTGTGGTACTGATTTTAGGTTTCCAACGTAATCGACAGTACATCAGACAGTGGACTGAGCAACCGGATCTTTGTTTTCAAAATCCACGGCGGTGAAACCTGAAACTGATCTGAATGCAAAAATCTGATCATTTCATCTTCAACACCGACAACGATTGACAGGTAGTCCATTATGGTACTATGATCCATCCCATTGCATTTCAATAAGGCAGTGTGTTCAACTCAGTCAATGAGAGCCATAAAAAGAAAATACATCTGAATGAAAATTGCTCGTCGGGATTCGTTTATTGATGATCTAATGTTTATGCAGCGTCCCTGTATCTTGTGGCTACAAGCGGATAAATTCCATTTTACATGGCCCTCTAAGACACAAGAGCCAAGCACACATCTGTTGGATTATCTGACACTAAGAATTTATTATTCTGTGTGATCCGAAAGAGATTATTAGGAATCATGCCAAAGTGAGTGTGTGGGTGGAAAAAAAAGGGTAAAATTATTCAAACGGCGTTTACAAGGAGTGGCTACCTTTGATCGATCAGTCATAGCACTTTAAAAAAAAAAAAAAAGAGTTGCCGCTACCGCTAACCTCTAAAGGAGAATTTCATCATTCTAACTCTGAGTGGGAAACAAAATATGGCCGACAACTTGAATCACAACTAATCTGACATTATGCACATGCACGTCGGTCGTGTGTCGGGTCACGGAGATGCAACGGCGCGGAAGGCATTGCTCCAACGGGCTGCCCCTTTGCGTCAGATTTCTTCATCTTATTTGGGTTGAAGCACATCCCTCGCATTTCGGGTTTGAAAAGTTGGTTCCGACAATGCATTGAGTTGGGTGGAGGATTTTACGATCTGAAAATTCAACTTCTGAATATTTTGCATTCAACATGGTGCCCGATTTAGTAACTGATTTAACTCATGGAGAACCATTTTGTGCAGGCACAGTGTTGTAGAGGTTAGCATTTCAGCCTAACAGTAAAGAGGGCCTGAATCGAGATTTTAACCCTCAAGCGTGGGGTTTGCATGTTCCCCTGTGTTTGCATGGCTTCTCTCAGGGGACTCTAACTTGCTCTCACACCCGAAAATGGTTAGGTTAATTGAAGAATTTGAATTTCGCATAGGTGTGAATTAGTGTGAAAGGTTGTTTGTCTATATGTACACTGTGACTGAGGGGCGGCCAGTCCAGGATGGACCCCATCACTCGCCGAAATTCAACTGGGATAGGCTCGAAGTCCCATGTGACCTCAATGAGGTCAAGACTTACAGAAAAAGGAGGGATGTATTGCAAGAGACGTGTTAAAAACCACAAAAACAAAAGGTTTCCACCGACATTTTTTGGGCTTTAGCTTTGATACTGGCTAAATATTGTGGAAAACACAAAAGGCAAATCTCTCACACTGAATGATCATGCTCATAAGTGATTGGTTGTTATGTACCTGGACAGTTTTACTAGCAAGCTACACATAATGACATTACAAGAGCAATCTAATTGTATTAGATGTAAATGAAGAAAAGTGTATCCTTATTAGCCCTATTATTCTCGCTGGTGGAAAGTCAAATAAGCAAACAAATCGTGCATGTGAAGCCGCGCACTCCACAGCACTTGCCGGATTAACCCAAAAAGTCATTAGCCGAGTACTTTTAGTGCCAACGAAAAACGTTTACAAGGACTTTCCATGGCTGCAGACTCGAGCGCTTTTTTGCAAGAGCGGCATGAAATCATGGGCAAACTGTTTCAAGAACCAAGTACTACAAGGTAAGACTGAAATCACGGAGGGATAGAAATTAATTTACAATTTGGGGATGGGATTAAGCATCCATCAGTCCCCAGTTGTTGTTTTGTGACATTATTGGTATTGTTGGAGAAAATGTGGGATTATCGTAGACAATTTTAATCTAGATTGGACAGGAAATTCGAGAAGGTCAGAATCTCTTTTGGGAGGTCTACAAGGAGAATGTATGAATTAAGGTTTGCATAAAATCTCAATTATTTCCCTATCATTGCATTATGATACAATGGGCCCTCATGGAAAAATATCCTAGTAATATAGTGAGCTATACTCCAATTACCACTCCGAGAACATCTTGGAATGATTGGCATTGAACAAAGTTGTGGGCAGTCACTGGTTTCATGTAAAACAAAATATTGTTTTTGCAAATGGTGTGATTGGAATATTGTTTGATGGATGATGAGATAGCACAGTTCAGTGGTCTTGGGTTTAAATCCAGGCACTGGCCTTCTTGTGTGGAATTTACATGTTCTCCGCAGGCCTGAGTGGATTTTTCCCAGGTAGTTGGGTTTCCTACCACATTCCCAAAACATACATGGGAGGTGAATTGAAGAAAAAAAATTGTCCTTTGGTTTGGATGTGAGTGTCAATGGTTTGTTTGTCTATATGTCAGCCCTGCAATTGGCTGGTGGGTAGTTCTGGTTGTAACCCGCCTCTTGCCCAAATTCACCTGGGGAAAGTAGCACCACACCAGTGACCCTTGTGAGTGTAAGTGGCACAGAAAATGGATGATTGGATCAGCTACACAAATCAAAACATTTTGATGTCTAGACCTTGGCCCTAAGAAATCCCTTGCAACATTTTGAAGATCCCTCTTCCAGGCCTTCAATACAAAACACTCCAAAGAAAAAAACTGAAAATATAGTGCCTCCTTGGGATTTTTTTTGTAAACCGAGGACCTCTTTTAGTGGAGTTCTGTACCAAATCGCCTAACTTTTTCACACATTTTCCCATCGCCAAATCAAAAATCGACATTTGTGAACTCACTTTTTTTTCTGTAAAACCCCACCAAACCTTAATAGAAAAACGCACCCATCTGCTGAATTTTCTGCCCTTTCTGTAACACTCTAAGATTCTCTCTAAAGGCCTCTTCAAAGGATTCTTCAAAGTCCAGTTTTATGAAAGCAAACGATTTGCTAACCTTGACCACCAGCAGATAACCAGCTGGCTTGACCACAAACAGCAGCATGATGGAAGAATTCAGTAAAAGTCCGATAGGCAAGCAAGGTTACTTGTGCGATTGAGTGCTGAAAAACCATCTGGTAAATTTCTCAAGATGATGCAGATGAAGGTCCGACTCACTTTTGGTCTTGGTGGAAATAAATGGCTGATCAGCTAGGAATGGTTCACTGCTCAACATAAAGTAGAGTAACCAACTAAAGACATCGATCCACCAATCCATCCATCTATCTATTTTTCTACCGCTTCTCTGGGTCGGGTCATATGGGCAGTCGCTTCACGAGGGATACCCAGACTTCCCTTTCCCCTCCTCGAGCAGTCACCTTTTTGTGGTGGAGGGATTTGTGTGTCCTGATGATCCTAGGAGCTAGGTTGTCCGGGGCTTCATGCCCCTGGTAGGGTTACCCATGGCAATAAGGTTCTAAGTGAGGGACCAGACAAAGAACTACTTCAAAACCCCTATGATGAGTACAAATATTGGATCTCAGTTTCCCTTGCCCGGACGCGGGTCACGAGGGCCCCCCTCTGGAGCCAGACCTGGAGGTGGGGCTTGAAGGCGAGCGCTTGGTGGCCGGGCCTGCACCCATGGGGTTTGGCCAGGTAACATGGCTCCCCCTTCTCATGGGCTCACCACTTGTGAGAGGGGCTATAGGGGTCGGGTGCAATGTGAGCTGGGCGGTGGCAAAAGGCGGGGACCAACTAAGGACAATTGCTTGCAATATATAGAGTACTAAACCAGATAATCTGTAGGTCATTTTTTAAAGGTATTGTTGTAGAATGAGTTTGAAATCATATTCATGTGCTTTGGGATGATAGATTGGGCTGTACATTATTTAAGAGTTCAAACCATTTGATATATGGAATTATAATGTCTGTAATTTTAAAATTTTTCCCAATAGCACTTTGGTCCGTAAACCCCATGAAGGTCAACCGTTCAGTGAAAACTGTCAATTGTTGTGATGCAAACATAAATTTTATATGACATACCATCTTTTCACAAATTTATATCACGACAAAAAGCCGCAGTATGTCAATAACTTTCCAAAAGGAAAAGAACAGTGACAACAGAAAACCAAATTGACTAATTGGCAAGCTGTGTATTTCAATTTAGACAGTTCTAGTCTATTCAATTTAACACTGTGCGACTGTGCGGACTCGACAGAGCTAACAGTCTGACACCTTGCCAACAGTGTACCTTCCCGAGCCAATAAAATCATAAAAACACCTTACAGGTCTTCTTGCCTCTTTGAACAGGCGTGATACACAAGGCAGCCGAGGAGACGGCAGACGTGATGGTGCGAACTGTGACAGTCGGGCGCTAGACACGACTTTACGCCGTCACGTACACGGTTCAAGTGTGCACGGATGTGGGGAAATATGGTGAGGATCAGCGCAATTTTTGGGCAAAATGGCGGTTGGTATCCAATGTGGGAGGCCCCGGGAGGGCAGGCACTGTTTACAGTCACACAAAGCCAGAAACAACGCCTGCTGAAGGACGAAAGCAGTTTTGGCGCCGAAGACGTTTTCCCATTTCTTCTTTTGAAGGTTTTCCTCTGTTTGGGGTGGAGTGTTGTGAAAGCGAGGGATTTGGGAGGTGGGGGTGGGGAGGTGGTGGCAGTGGTTTATGTTTGTGTACGCGCTGGCAGCTGAAGAAATCGGAGGGTCTCAAGCACATCTAAGTTTGGGCAATTAGTTCCAGTGCCACTATTAATGTGCTGAAGGGGTGCGCTCGGCAGGGGGTTGAGGGCTCTGCTCAAAGGGCTTCGGGCCTCGCTAAAAGAAGGGTGGACAGGGGGTTGAATATGGCCAACAAAGGTGGGGGTCAAGACCTCAGGGCCATGTGAAAGCTGCACCATGTCCAGTGAACACCCCCCCCCCTCCCTTTTCACCCACTACCACTTGGACCAGCTCAGTCGCAGCTCTGCACAGAATAACGCACCGATTAGTGCACCATTCTACCTTCACTTACAAACCCTATATGTCATTTGAAAATAGAATAAGAACGCTTTTATTGTCGTGGGTGAAATCTCCAAAGGTGAAGACGAATAAAAGTATGTCACACAATCATAAATGAAAACTTACACTGTAAATAATGAAAGATGATCCTGGTTTTAAATACAGTAAAGTGTGTCAGAGTGAAATAAGGTCCGTTATGAAGAATGAATAAGAGGAATTTTACATTTAAATGTCTATTTGGTAATGTCTTTTGCAATTACAACGCCAGCGTTAGCCCATTGGTTCTTGCTTTTAATGTCCTGAAACGTCTGCCAGAGGGTTAGCAGTTCCAACTGTGAGTATCCAAGAAGGTTCGTGTCCCTGAGGATTTAAGATGCTGACTTCCTTATGCAGTGAGAACACTTGTATTGTAAACATTCTGGATCATTTTACATTTTTTAAAAATGTCTCAGTGACCAAAATTACTGATATCTCACTGACAAACAGAGAAAGAATATCAGACGAAAATGTCCAACCAACATGCGACCGCGCATTCGACAGTGAGTGGCATTTTCCCCTGGGTAGTGAACTGCATTTCTGATCACCTTCCATAATACGTCAAAGGCACTTGGAGGAAATGCAACAATTAGTGGTTGGTGGTTCTGACTTGTGTGCAAGTCAACAGAACTCATGTCGTCATCAAATCCACTGTTCTTAAAATGTTTAACTCCGCTGTTTGTGAAACCAAGTTTTAAACATATTTGTCTAAAAACAAAACAAAAGACTGTAATTGTCCACACAATATGGCTTCAGTTGGTTTGGCACCGCCCAAAAAGGGTGCAAATAGGAAAATAGAACCATTACTGTGCTTGATTTGGCAGGGTGGGTCAAAGTGCTGACCGCTGGACAGTTTGACAGCAGCCTTTATGTTTCCACTGGACAATAGGGGTGAGAAATGGGTGGCAGGGAATGCTGCACAGGAGCTGTGCATACCCCCACAACTGAAGCTTGCTTCATCTGTAAAGTTCTTGCCTCGTGACCTCTCACCCCTACTGTCATTGTCCCAGTAAAAATAATCAAATCTGTTTCGGCTGCTTTTTTGGCGTGTCCTGAAGGGCGGGGCACCTCAATCCTGGCTGTGTGGTGCAGTACGCCGCAGTGGAGGGTTGAAACAAAGATTTATAGCGAGGATCGCGATGCTGCCAATCATGTGAAAGTGGGAATTGGGTTGGTGATATTGAATGGCAATTTAAGACTTAGCCTCACTTTAAATGGACTATTAAAAAATAAATAAATAAATCACACTTGATTAAAAAAAAAAAACACAATCCCTTGTCTCCTCGACATTCTTTGAATGTCAGTGAACACAGTTTGGGAATGACTGTGATCGAGCAGCCACTCCAAAACTTTTTAAGGCACGCAAACCCGTTCAACATCCCGACAGTGATCGGCCCACCCCATCTCCCTCACGCACAGTCTAAAAAGAAAACACACCACACAGTTTGGGAATCCCTGCTATTGAGGGTCAAGTTTTGTAGGTCAATGCGAGACGGATCCCAGTTGTGACAAACTGTCTACTAAACTAAACAGCCCGAGAGTCCATTGTTTGTGCTGTCAGGAGTCCAAGCCTTCGCTCTCAAACCAGTTTTACCTGATGGTTAGTTTAAACGGGTATGGAGAGAAGTGTAGCCAGCCCCCCCCCCAAAAAAAAAAAAATGGAAACAGAGTATAAATTATGATTAAATAAGTTGCAGATGGACAATTTGCAAAACCCACTAACCAGATTTCATCCATTAATTGGCATGGAAACGATTTTGTAAGTGTCATGAAGTTGGCTTCAAATGTACATTTTTAACCTATTCAGGACTCTGGTTTATGGTGCATGTGTGTTTCCTTACCAAGAAGCAACTTCCCCCATCATGCAGACAAAAGTCCAATCTGTAACCTCTGCTGCCCCCCCCCCCTCCTCGACCCTCTCCCCCAGTGCTCTTTGACCCATACTGGAGGCCTGGCTGAACACAAACAGTGGTCGTCGCCTCAAATACCCCTCTGAACCCTCATCCAAGCCGGGCTCCCATTTCACCCAGCCAATGAAAAGCCATACTGTAAATATCGGGGTGCGAGGTCGACCCCAGCGTTTATCTTTTCCGGAGACCCCTGCATCCAGTGTCCAGTGTACTGTAACAGAGCCTGACACTCACAATAGAGACCCTCTTGGGTGTTAGGCAGTGGGCTCTCTTCCCCACTCGGCCCACTCAGAATGGGGGGATTAGTGGGGTGGTGGTGGTGGTGGGGGGGTGTTGGTGGGGGTGGGGTAGGTCCCTGTCAGGCTCTCCGAGGGGGTCAACCCCCTCCAAACCAGGAGCGCAACCCCGTCCAAAGACACATTAGCCTTTGTCCGTGATGAGGGACATGGGAGCAGGGAAGGAAGGCGAGAATGTTGAGGCGGGGCTCAGGCCTGGGACCAATCAGTCTGACAAAAAGCGGGATCAAGTCTCTGGCTCCAAAAATCAACTTGTCTTTTATTGTACAGAAAAAAAACAAATGTAATCAAATCAAAAGTGAAGTGAAGGTTGAAAAATCAGTCATCTAGAGTCTCAGAGTTTTTTTATCAGGTCTGAAGAAGATATGAATCATACAAAGTTATGAGTTGTGAGGTGGGAAAGTTCAAGAAAATTAAAATTACAAAATCGATACAGCTATTGTAAGTTAGATGTTGTCTCATTAGCATTCATATACAGTTGTATGTTACTCAATTGCTTCTATTCTCGGTCTTCTTCTTTTCCCCCTGTGGCTGGTGATCCCTGCTTCTAGAGGGTCAACCAGTGGCGGTGCCATGACGCCTTCACATTTTTCTGCTTGTTAACGGCAGGGTGGCTGGGCCGATAGTGTTGGGAGTGGACCGGTATCATCATTATTGATGTCATCATGGGACTATTACAGTTGTTGATGCAGCCGTTATTGAGACTATTGTTCTTAACCGAGCAGTTTAGAGAGACATTCACCTCACAAAGTGTGAAATCTGTTTGAGGTGTTCTCGCTTAGAGGGATTTTTTTTTTCCATTGCCTCCGTCAACAAGTGTGTCATCATGTGGGGTTGACTTACTCAATGTTCAAAAGGCCTTGAGATAACTTTTGTTGTGAACTGCCATTATATAAAGACAACTGACTTGGTTTTGAAGCAACAACCACCGGTGAAGATGCACATCATCTCTCATTTGCACAACGAAAATTGCAAAGAGACAATTGTGTTATTGTTTTGGTCACAAATCATTCTGACAACCTTGACATCTGCGTGTGAAACTGAACAACTGCTTCCAATATGTCTCAAATTAAGACTCAGAATTGGATCTTATGCTACACAAAACAAAATAGGTAAAAACATTCAACCGGGTGTCTTGTTTTCAAATAAATTGTAAAGAAAAAAAAAACGTTCTGCATTTATTCATGAAGAAACAAGGTTTCTTCTACTAAAGCAGAAAGCAGGTGATGTCTTCCAAGCGTAGTCGTGTCTGCCGGTGAACCATCGCCTCTAACTGAGCGCACGAGGCAGCGCGAGGGGAGGCTAAGAGACGAAAAGACACCGAGATGGAGGCTCCGGGTCAGAGGCTAAGTGAAATATATCCCCGCTTCGAGGCATGCAAGTGAGAGGATGCAGGAAGCTGAGGGCCAGAGATAAGGACCGCAAGACGTGGCCGATAAGCGCCCAAACACCTGCTGAGGGAAGGTCTGCGCCGCCAGTGGCACTCCGTAAAACACAAGCGGCGCTGAGGGGGTGTAGAGGAAGGTGGAAGAGGAAAAGAACAAAACCATCAGCTGGGCGAGAACGGCTGCTGTAATCTGCTTTTCTTTCCCAAAGGTGAAAGCAGGGGCTGAAAAGTGAGGCAGCGGTGGGGGATGAAGCACCGCCCTGCTTTACTGCATGCCTAATGGCAAACGACTTCAAGTATACAGCGTCATTTGTAAGGTCGGCGGCCAGACAGCAGTGACAGAAATGATGCTGCTTGAGTCATGACATGCCACAGCGACCAGCTTCAGCGATCAGTCCACAAAATAGAATGCCCCCCCATGCCTCTTTACCCCCCCCCCAACACTACAACCAGTACCTCTTTTTACTAGCCCATTCTCGCCTTTGCTTGCCCAGGGACAAAAAGACAAGCACAGAACAATCTGGAAGCAGTCAAAGGAGACCTTGAAGATGCCAGACAGCGGGACAGACAGGATCCGTCAGGTGTCAAGAGGAAGAAATATAAAAGAAAGTTAAAAGTTCCAAAACTAAACCACCATTTCCAATGACCTCTGCTATTCAAAACCTAGCCAGAAATTGTCAGGTCAATTAAAAAGGTGAGAAGGACGAATCCCCTTTCCAAAAGAATCTTTTTTCCCCTTCGACGCTTGAGCTGACAAACGGCCTTCCAAAATTTCGGCATTAAATCTCTTAAATGGCCATCTTTTCATCGCGATTCCAAGAATGTGCGAACGAACAAGGTCATCTCATCAGTTATGCTGCATTTCTATGAAGCTACATGCATACTGATGATGTTCCATCTCGTGCAAACGCATTTGCTAGCTGACAACCCCATTGCTCGTGACCATTATTAATGAATAGAATAGTTTTCAACACCTCAAATGTCTGGACAAAATTCTCTTTTCAAGGGACCTATTATGAAAAATGCACTTATTTTTTTGGAGAGCTGCCTGTTTTTGTTTAGTTTGTTAATCTTCGCTGGATTGTGACATCCCAATTTGAATCATTTGTAGAGCATTTCTCCACCTGTGACTTGGCAACTCTGCTGGAAAAAGACCTGACGTGACTACAAAGTACTACTGTCATGTTAAAACTGCAGTGACAGATTTACATTAGCCAACAACTCTCTCTTTGTAAGAATCTCAAACACAGTTGCCTCCTTGCGGTTGGTGTAGATGTTGACGAGTGAAAATATAAATTGCCTTTTGATTTCGTCTTTATGTGGGCTCATTTTTCTCTTCCGACTCCGGGCTGCTTCATATAACAAGTAACAGCTGGCTAAGTTGCAGCACTCCAACTCAGCCCC
The DNA here is from genome assembly GCF_019802595.1 of Syngnathoides biaculeatus. Lineage (NCBI taxonomy): Eukaryota > Metazoa > Chordata > Actinopteri > Syngnathiformes > Syngnathidae > Syngnathoides > Syngnathoides biaculeatus. Next base: position 13,368,634 of record NC_084657.1, read on the forward strand.
CCGGTCATGGTAAGAGACAGAACCACTCACCCAATACAGAGTGGTTGACTAGTATATGTAACGTGATTTAGTTCTCTACCCTTTGTGTATTGTGCCCAAAGAATGTAAGATACCTTTTATTAAAGACATTTGTGTATGGTTTTAAATGAAAAAAAAAAAAAGCATTGTCTCCTTTAAAACAATAAAATAGTTAAGTTCAGTCAATTTGTATTACTTGACCATGAGAGTTAGTAGCCAATGAAATGGGGAAGGGAGGATAGTGAGAAAACCTGTTTGATCTTGTGTTATTAACGTTAAATATTTACAGAAGGTCAAGGTCATTGTTATCCCCGATTACACCTTAAACTCAGCTGGGCATCTGCAACGCATGAAAATAAGAAATGCACAGTGGTCACAAATCAAAACACCTCATCACCGTCATCATTTCTTCACTTTTTAATACTATGACTTCAAGCATACACCCCCCCCTATTCACCCCCCACCGCCAGCTGGCATGTGAAGGGCGGGGAACCTCTCCATCATCAAGCTGCCTACCTCGGCTTAATCTCTCCGGGCGTCTTTGGTCAGCAAATACATGAATCAATTATGGTTTTAAGCTTCATGCTGTGATTTATCCAACTGATCCCTCCTGGATTACAGCTCATCTCAGGAACTAGTGGTCGGGGTAGCTTGACACTCATCATCAAGGTGCTCCGATCCTTGTCGGGCGACACGTCAGGGGCGTGCCACAAGTAGCTATTGTACACGAGGCAATATTTTGGGAGTTTACTTTCGAACTAAGGTCATAAATTTCAATTTCTGAATGGCAGCAGTCAATCCTTGACTTTAAAAGCAGATCACCTTTCAGAAAATAAAAGCACAAAAAAAGAACATTGATTGCGGAACATATCTTACGATATTTTTAGATTTAATTTTTTTAATGCCAAATAAACTGCCATTGTTAATAATAGCAAACTTAATCCCAGGATGTTAATTTAATATAGTCATTGTTGGTTTTGAACTTGTTTACAACGAGCTAACAAACTCGAGATTAAGGATTTCTTTGCACTCTAGATTCAGGATTTCTTTGGCTCCTTTGAAATTTGTTTAAATGGAAAGTTAAAAATCCAAGAGTTTGGGAAAGTCGGAATTCTTTAGGGATGCATGGACACCCTATATAATAAACAATACAATTGTGGATCTACCCTGGCTGCCGTTTTGTTGCTCGACCTTTGTGATGGCGAAAACCAGCGACGGCTAATTTCACGTCCACCTGCTCCCCGCCTGCTTGACAAGACAGTAGATTACGCCTCACTTTCGTACCTGAGAGCGTTTTGTAACAGGTGACGGTGGAGAGAATGGGCTAATTTTTATGACTAGCTTCTTAGCGTGCCGCTATCACTCCACTGGGGCCCCTTTTGCCAATCGCTGGCGAGCCATTCAAGTAGCAACAAAGAGGCTAATTAGAAGCTCTCTCACTGCAGGCTGCGTGGGCCTCCGGTTTCATACTTCCCAGGGAGGCTGGGGGCCCTCCCAAGGTTGTTGTTGTTGTTGTTGTTGCCCCCCCCCCCTCCCCCTCGTCATACACAGAGGATATTTGTGAGCACGCTCGGGTTAGCCCTCTAGGTCTTACACATTTACTCATTGTGGAGATCCTCTCTATGGTCTGCCAGAGTGACAGAATCAAGGAGGGAGGGAACAGGCACGTTTCCTTTTATGTGGCAGGGACCTGGAGAGAGGATGCTAATGGGATATCGATGGGATTAGAACCCAGAGCGGAGCAGGTCCAAGGTTCGACGAACTGTTAAGTAAAACCCATTCATATCTGAGGCTGTAATTCTTTCACCAGTTTTCTAAAATGGAAAACCTTGATACAGATGCCTTGTGAGAGTCGAATAAAAGCAGTGAGCATCCTTTTAATAGTGGCAAAACATGCCACAGCCTCTGGGGTAGCAGATATACATCAGAACGTTTAAGGCCGATAACACATTTGCATGTCACCTGATAACATGCTGTAATTAGTACTCCCCTTGAGCTCCTGTACAAGACTATACAAAATAAAGATAGACACACACGAGGCACAGTACAGTACATTATCCTTATTCCTTACTGCAGACCAAAATCCCCGCCAGATACAAAAGATCTGTTTGTTTGTATTTGGTAAGCGCCCCCCACCCTACAACCCCTGCCACAATGTAACGGCAGAGGCAACGCCTGCGACGGCGGCAGCATCCGCTGGTCGCATCAGGTCAAGCTGCTAACTTTTATTGCACAAGCGCCTTCTTCCTCTCTTATCTCAGGAGGGAGGTGATCTAATCAGCTTGCCGATTAGATCACTGGCTTAGCCACCCGCTTTCCTCCGATTCTAAAGGAGCATCCTTGCTCCCTAGGAATCAGCATCAGGAGCACGTGCTGAAAAAAGAAAACCTTGATAGGGACTAAAGACATTTGAGTGCTTTTGTGTCATTGCTTTGACAAGATGGAGCCCCCCACACCACTCGTGTTAAGTCTCTAATCGATACATCTCCCTATCCTGACAATATGGACAGAGCACAGCTCTGAGATCAGAGCGATGGCAGTGTAAATCTTTACCGTTCAACCGGAGCCTTTTAAAATCAGTCTATAATTGGGCTGCAGCCAGAGGTTGGATTGGTAGAGGCGATCGCTACGCGGTGGGTCAAATGGGTGGGTCCTAAGGGCGTTAAACAAAAGTAGCAGCTTTGGACAAGAGCGGGAAACCACCTGTGTGAGGATGAGGGGCCTCAGCTCTGGAGTTTTGGACTCGATGGTTATGTGATTTTGGATCACTAGTTAAAGGTTAAGGATGAACTCCTCTCAGGTTAGGGTGAACATGGCCGACCACAAATCGTGTTTGTGAAGGATGATGCATTGAAATAAGAACAAAGGACTTCGGTGAATGTTCTTCTTGACAGAGCTGAATATCCAAGACTTGTTTTGGGGAAAAATGCGAATTGGTAGAAGCCTGAGGTCTACTACTTACAGTTGGGGCATTTTATTCCAAACCGGGACTAAATTTGCTGTGATTTGAGGTTGTCACTAACTGGGTGTCTGTCAGAAAAGCTTTTTTTCAGCTTTTGCAGAAATATTTTGATTGGGCATGAAACTTGTCCTCGAGTACTTTGAATAATGTAAAACTACCGATGAGAAAATCCAGGAAAAAGCGACGTGCAAGGCCATCAAAGGACTGTTCAATGTTAGTGGAAAAAAAAAGCAAAAATTTTACTGATATTTGACATTTCATCAAATTGTACTAACTTACAGTAAAAAGCTCGGAGTCGGCAGCAAGGTATGCCTTAACTTTAACCACTGCAGCTTCCGAAATGATGCAGTATACACTATTCCCTCGCTACAACGCGGTTCACTTTACGCGGCCTCGTTATGACAGATTTTTTTTTTTTGTGCGTGTAATTTTTTTAATTTTTTTTACACCATATGAATGCGCATTGTGTTCTGTATCCTGATTTGCTAAGATCCTAGGATAAAGTTGTATATTTTTTTAATCTACAAAGGTTTGACCTTTGAAAGTGTTTAAATGAGAAATATCAATGCCTTTCTGAGAAACGTTTATAGTGTGGTGAAGGGTTGAAGAGCCTTAAAACATAATAAATGAAAAAAAACTAAAAAAAAAAAATCAATCTGTAACCTAAAAACTATACTCTAAATGAAGAAAAAAAATGTGCTGTAAATGAAAAAAAAAAAAAAATTAAATCAACTTTTTCAATACAACCAATATTGTGTCCACACATGGAGGACTGCAAAAGTGAAGAGGAAGACTCAAGTGGATTCAGTTAACAGCACAATGTTGAATATGTGACTATCTAAGAATCTGGATACTGCGCTTGCAGATTTAGTTTTGGCACCAGCAATATTTTCAGGTTAGAGGGTGGGTGTCCAATAATAACAAGGAAGCGGTGACTGGTTGGTCGTTGCCAAGACACACAGGAATCCATGTGTGCGAAAGCAACCAAACATCTTCCGCCGGCTTCACCTCAGCATGAAGACCACGTGTGTGCATACGTTATCACCTCCAGGAAACTGCACAACTCTATCTGGACTATATCTACGCTTGGTTTAGCAAGGAGGGTAGCAAGGGGGTGATCAGCCCCCCCACTCTGATATATACAGATTAGAGCCTTGGGCCCGTTTAAACACCTGGAGCCCCAGGTTATTAGAGCGCCCTCCACAGAAGCATAAGAAATGGAAGAGTGAGTGCCGCCGTCGTCATTGTCGGAGAAGTAATGAACAGCAAAGCATGAGAGAGCAGCCGTTAATACGACCGTGATTATTTCCACTGCCGCCGATCCAAATAAGCAATAATAGGAATCGCGAGTGCAAACAAGCAAACAAAGAGAGGAGCAGGAAATCCTCATCGCATCTTTTAAAGTGGCCCGGCTGTATTCGGAGAATTTAAAGCACTGATTGCTTTCTGGAAAATGCTCACCTGTGTTACGCACATTGCCGCGTGGGTCGCTCATTTGCAAGAGATGGGGACAACAAACGCAGGAACGATAAACGCCAGACTACTTTGTGCACACCAAGGGCTCGGTTCAGAATACCAATACAGTGGAGAACTTTTTTTTCCCTCCCCTTTTTATATCAAAGCACTATGCATTCATTTCCACCCCAATAAATTGCTCGCACTTGCTGTTTATTGATTCATTTCTCAGTCCAAGATTTACTGAAATGTCACTAGTGGAAACTACAGCACCAACGACAAGGGCAGTCCACGGTCCTGCAGTAACCCATCCATCCATTTTCCAGGTTCTTTATCCTCACAAGGGTCACGGGAGTGCTAACTTTGGGCGAAAGGCAGACTACACCCTGAACTGGTCGCCATCCTAATTTATTACAAATCAATTGCACAATTTCATGGGAATGCATATTGTCCCTGTGTGATGAGGAAATTGCATCTCCACTTTTAATATTTGTCTCCATGTTTACCTATGCGTACTATTGAAATAGCATAGCCAATTACATCAAAGAAAATCACTCCTTATTAATTAGGCCACATTTTGAGGATGTCGATTTACTGCCAGAAAATATTTACCTCTATGTAGAAGCAAGAATGATGTTTTTTGTGTTGTTTTTAGAATAAACCGATAAACATTTAAAAACAAACTAGATGTCTAATTCATGCACGCAAGTGAAAACAAAAAACAAAAAAACATGTAGTTAAATTAGTCCTCAAATTACAAATTCCACAGATTGCATTGTAATGTAATGCTCTGCTGGCTTTTTTGGTTTGTGGAAACATGATGCGATATCTTGTCAGCCACTGTTATCAGTTCGCTTAAAAATGAAAAATAAACATAGGTTTGTTTTGCCCAATTGCGAAAAAAAGTGGCGTTTTGTTGAAATTATACAAAATTAAACTTGGCATGTAGGTATCGGACAGGGAAGCTATACCTGAGTGGTGTTCCTATGAAAATATGGACGGCTGATTTTTTTTTTTTTTTTTAAAACAAAAGTTGCAAACGATCACTTTTAATCCTACACAAGCACAGGAAGAACCTGAAACAGACCTTAGAACAGTAAAGCAGACACGTGTGTGCAGTGTTATTCAAATATCAAAATGTAAGTTTAATTTGCACAGTAACAAAACTATTTTGAAAACCTCTATGCGGATAAAGCCCTTCCCGAGACGGTTCGAAACTACAAATGGGTATTTTGTTCATTTTATTGATATAAACCAGAGTGCATTTGAGTGGGAACTAAATCTCAACAGGAAATGGTGCTTTCGGGCGCATTCATTTCAACATACACACACTTTCAATATATGGAGTCACCTCACACCAGTGACCTGTGCCACATCTGGAAACAATCCCACTCATGTTTGACGTGACCTGCCTGCACCAAGTGAACTCTGCCAGCTCTGTGTGTTTGTTGCCGAGGCGGCGGTGACCCTGAAACAGCGGCAGCAGGGAAATGATGCGTAGTTAGTCAAAGGCAACATGACTCCTACTCACCTGAAATAAAACATCTTATGTTTAACGTGAAAGGAATCGCCGCAGACGGACAAGCAGCTGGTTCGCGCTGAGGCGCATCTGAATCGTCAGGCAGACTTTTTTTTTTTTTTTTCTTCAAAACGCGTGATGCAACGTTTGATTTTGACACTTCAGGAGGCCGTCAGGACGGTTAACAGAGTCTTGTCGATGGATCAACCCGCCTAAATTAACCCATTAGTATGCTGAGGGGTAGAGCTGCGAGATCAATGCATGAAACGCAGTGGAAATCTCCTTTGATACGAGATTTCCCAGTACGGTCCAATTGATGAAATTCCTCTTGAACCACGGGCAACGTTTCACACGGCAGACTTTTCTCAATGCGGCGCTGTCCGTCCTTTAATGCGCCCGGACTTCATTTGTGGTGCGTTTTGAAAGCTGTTTAAAACTTGCCCAATGCCACCGCAGGTAGAACGAATGAAAAGTTGCTCCGACTTACATTCCAGTGAAACTTCTCGTTTAAGAAAGTTTGCTTTTTCACCGCAACAAAAGTAGTTGCATGACACTCGGATTCAGAAGGGAAATCATTCCAGGTATGAGCCCCACAAGAGGTGAAAGGTTAATCCTGAAGCGAACTTTAACCACAGTACATTCCCATTGATATGCGCAAACACTGAACGTAGCCTTCAAGGAGAGATGCGGTGAAAACCCGGCGTGCGCATCAGAGATAGATAAAATGATGCGACGACACTCAGAAGGCCACCGAAAATGTGATATTTTCCATTTAATCCCTTCGCTTCACAGGCCTTGAGATGGCCTTTTAATGCTGTGAGTGAAAACAGCAGTGTCATGCTAGTTTACTACCACTCCACTGTCCTGGAACTACCTCCTTATACCTGGGTGCAGCGCTCATTTTGGGGAATGACCATCATTATGGCTTCTCCTTGTTGGGAAAGGGCACAACTTTTATAAAATATAGAAACATTTATGGTAGGAGACATTTGAAAATTCTATGAGAACAACCTGTCACGACTAAAGACCAGTATAACTGTAAATAAAGATGGCGTATTTGCGTGGCACAGGTAGAGTAAACGCAACCAAGAAAAGAAAAAAAATCTCCAGCACTCCTCATATAAGTATAATCCTTCAACATTTTGAAATTAAAAGGCTAAAAGGTGTTTAAAAACAAAACAAAACAGTAGAACCCTATTCAAAGTTCAGTAGTGGAGAACCTTATCCAAAGTTCAGAAACTCATCTTACCTATGCTGCTCCACTGCGTCGTTATCTGGAAGTTCCACTCCACAAACATTGCAGCGTTCGTGCTGGTTCCTGCCGTCGGGTTTCATGCCCACCGCCAGCTCGCCGAGCTTGCTGAAAAACTCCCTCTGGATGAAGCTTTGTGGAAGCAGTCCGCCATAGGCGCTCAAGTCCACTGACATGGCCAAGGCCGGCGACATGGGCAGGGCGGAGGCCATTGAGACCGGCATGGACATGATGGCGTCGCCTTTGTGATTGACAGGGAGGGAGTAGAGGGACGCCAAGTGTTTCTCCGCCATCCCGGCCATGGCTTCTAAACCCATGTGGCTTACTTCGGCTTGAGGATCGCCCATGCCATCGTCGCGAACGTAATGCAGCTCGCGAGCACTGGTGATCACGCTGCTCCTGGTTGGCGTGCCCGGTCCGTCTCGATTCCGGTCATCCCCTCCTCGCTCACCGTTGCTGGAACCGCCGGACTCCATGCTTTCATGGCCATTTCCGCCCACGTCCACCTGCATCATTTCGGTCTTGATCTCATTCATGAGATGGTGAGTGTTTCCATGTTCGCCGCCAAAGCCTTGCTGAAGCAGGGTCTGGCCGATGCTCATCAAGCTGTCCACGGCAGCTTTGGTGGGGCTCAAGTTGGAGACGCCAAAGGATGTGGAGACTGAAGGACTCTGGTCCACCATGCCAGACATGGCAGACAGTTGCTCTGTACCCGACAGGTAGAGGTTCTCAATGGAATGCTTTTTGGAGTTCTTGACTCCGTTGTGGCCTTTGCGCTCATCGTCCTCCTCGGTGCTGCCGTCGTTAACACCGACCTCTGCGTCGTTCTCGTCCGACGACTGGATGGTCTCCAGGATCTTGAGGCATTGCTCCTCCAAATACTCGATCTCCAGGATCTCTGCCGCATACAGCAAGTCATCCAGGTCCTCCACCTTGGCCTGGAGCGTGGCAGTGTAAGCATAGTCCAAAATCTGCTGGAACGTCTTTGGCGACAGAAAGTCCAAGGTGTAATGTTGGCTGCTACGATGAAAAAGGATCTCAAACATTTTGCTGGTGCATGCCAACACAGTCCGGTGGGCGTGGAACTCCTGACTGTCCACCATGATTACCACGTCGCACAGCGTGCCCGCCAGGCGCATCTGGTTGGCCTTGTGCAGGAGCGCCGTGGGGTGGTTGGGGTTCTGCAGCTGGATCATACCCATCTTTGTTAAATCCATGACGTCAATGGAAGTCCACGAGGCCAACTCATGAGGCTAGCCTTCCCCCGCTCCGCAGTGGTTTGAGCTACTGTGGGAAACCTGCAATACAAGAGAGGACGTTGTCGGACTTCACGCTTGAAACGATTCGAAAAAATATCAAAATGCTCAAAGACTTCTGAATGAGTGGGAAGTTATTGTGGTCTTTTAAATCCAAACATCCCCGCAGGGATACTAAAGACCGCCAGAGCGAGAACATCGGCACCGACTGTAGATTTGTGAAAAGAGACAATTTGTGAGCAGTCTGCCTGTCTTGCCTTGCATACCAATCAGGCCAACATATGTCATGCAAAGGGAAAAAAAAGAGGAAGCCCGAGATGTCTTCATTCGTTTAGCTGACCGGTTAAACAGGCGCGAATTGAGGCAGCCTCACAAAAGAGTGTCAAAGCGGCCTTTTTGGAAATTAAATAGCAGACTCGTTCAGTATTCCCATCACAGCCCCGGGGGGGTGAGACAGCGGTGGGAGCGGTGGACAGAAATGGCTGGGAAGGAAAAAGGAAAAGAGGGACACAAGCGTGCAACAGTAAAACATCCAAAAATGAGCAATTAGTCCACGGGGGGAGTCTTGTGGGCAACATGTTGAGCCACCTACTAACTGAACAGCGTCCAAATAAATAGTTCATTGTACTTGACATGGACAGTTGAGCCATCACATCCACGCTCAATGTATATTGTCAAGCATTTCAAGACTGGTGGGGGATACAGCCCTGCAGCCGTTCTGGGGGAAAAAAAAAAAAAAAACCACCACTAATTGCATCATGTGAACAGCATCATGCAATGCTGCATCATGTGCGAGACTCCCAATATATACGTGCAGCTTTTGTTTGAGCAAATGGCCAGTGAACAAAATACTACAACTGGTTTGCACGAGTGGCATCGGTTTAAAACGGGAGGCGAGACGTGATGACGAAACGACAGCCTCTCTCAGTCAGTCAACGGAGGTCATTCGCGACATTATCTTTATTACAGCTTTGCCAATAGCGACCAATTTACGACCCCCCCCCACCCCTCTGTAATGCTTGTTGCGCTCTTTCGCTTGTGTGCGCACTTAATGGTGCGCCCCCCCCCCCACCCACCCGAGCGGGTTGTTATTAATACTATACCCCCCCCAAAAAAAACGTGCGTCTAGACGGTGCAGACACAACACGTTTGGCATTTAAATACACGCAAGCCGCTTCCAGATCGATGCGATCATGCGAGCGGGACAAATGTGCACGAATTCGATATTCCGACACATGCTCGGGGGAGGAAAGTACGCTTCATCGGCTCACAGGTGGTCACCCGAGGAAATGACGCCAAAACAAACAATTGAACGGCTGTCAATCAAATAATTAAATAAACACACAGACACCAATTTCTATATCATACAGTCCTTAAAGCGGAAAATAAGAGCGTCGGTTTAAAAAAAAAAAAAAAAAAGAAAGAAAAAAAAATCACGACGAAACATCACCGGGTTTAAAGTGTCCTTTGGTCTCCAGTATGCAAAACTCCTCCAGGTGGGCGCTGCTTGTCTTTGCTTTTTTTTTTTTTTTTTTTAACGTGTTGGTTGTGGTGGGAAGGTGGGGTGTGTGGGGGGGGTTAAGTTCCCGTCACGTTAACCATTTCCACAATGTGGCAACTTTAAGGACCTTTCATCCTAGGTAAGAGCGGCGTCCATGCTTGTCAACAACTCGGCAAGGTTGAACGGGGACACGGCGGAAAGGTGCACCCCCCGACACGCTGAACGAGCGCAACAAAGTAGATGGAAAGGCTTTCTATTGCAACAATTCATCGCAAATATGACAGAGAAGCGGTGCTAGTCAAGTGGCGCTAGCTCGTGTCAGTCGCGGTTCTCACCTGAAGTTAGCGAGTCACGTCCGGAGCGCACGCGGGCTAACAGAGGGGGACGGCGGGCTCGTGGAGCATAGTAAGCCCCGCTCTCTGGTTCTCTCTCAACGCGCACTAACTCCTTCCCTTGTCTCGCAGCCGGAGCGAATCAACACGGCGCTGACGTCAAGGCTGCGGACGAAGCAGCGCGAACGGCGAGAAAGTGAGACACCTAGGGGGCTGTCTAATGTCCACATGTGTCGGTCTTGTGCCTGTCACGCAGGCGGTGGGAAGGCGAGGCGAGGCCAAGCCAAGCCCCCTTTCCCCGTTCCTTCGTCAGCGCGCAGGTCGCAAAGTCTCGTGTGACTTCGCTCGAACGCAGGTTTGCGGGGCGGGTGTGGGTCTCCTTTTCGGTGTGTTGGTGAATTGGGTGGCGGGATGACAGTCGACAGTCAGTCGCACTTTTCCTGCTGAAAGACTTCCGCACCCACACCACCCACATGTGTGTTGAAAACTTTCACAAGCAAATGTTGAGGCCTCCACAAATATCACCGTGAGCGAGGCAAAGTGCGGGTGTTAAAGGCTTTCGACAGGGGACGAGGGTGTTGAGACCTTCCACCGGGAAAAGTGTGGGTGTGAAAACACTCACCTCCACCCCTTAGGTGTGACAAAAAGCATGACAGTTGAAACACACACATCTCCCGAAACATAAAATGTGGGTGTTCAAGCCTTTAACTCGGAAAAGTGTGGGTGTTATGAGATCGGAGAATTTTGATGAGGAAAAAAAATGGTGGGGCAAAAGAAGGTGAGTGTATGTTGGCATGACTTCATACCACAGACAGTCCTTGATCCTGAGACATGCCTTTGGGGCGCGGTTTATCGCACAACATTGCAAACGTAGACCTAAGTTCATTTCCTCTTCCTGTTCCGTCTCGCAACCAGGATGACCCAACCAAGATGTTTCCTTAACTCTAACCAGGAAATGCGTTCACCTTTGACGGGGGCGTCTCGCAGGGGGAGGTGTGTGTGTTAAATGTTCTGATTTTGTCCCCTTGACAACTTGATATCTTCATTTTTTTTTCATAACCTGGAAGAGGTGCAAATACTTTGACATACCTTAATCCTGAGGTTCACCCGTTAAGATAAGAAAACAACAAAAAATACTCGATGATACCTGTTGGGCAGGACTGTCTCTCTCCGATCTACTTGGGGGGGGGGGGAAGCTTGTTTAAAAATGTATTTAATATTCACAATAGCAAATCCTGATGTCAGACTAACTGGGACAAGAAAAAGAACGATAGCTAACTGAGTGTAATGCTAAAACCGGGCTTCTTCACAAGACCGCGTTCAAAAAAAGTTCTCCACGGTCCGCCGCGGCGGCACGAGTCGAATGACGCGTAGACGAGGTGATGACTTTAATCGGCGCGATATCTCGGCCGCACATCAACACGTCACCGGCCAAAGCTGATAGGATGCGTGCGGGTCGGCGCGCTCTATCTGAGGGAGGAGCCGACGGCTTGGCGGGCTGAGGAACGTCACTCAGTGAGTCCCATCAATCACTTATTGATAGAACGTCGCTCGCGCTTGATCTGGCCAAGCATGAGGGAGGTTTGTAGATATCCCGTAGCTGCTAACGGTCCACATGTCGAGAACTTCATCTTTGCAAACACTGAAAGCAAGCAGACCGAAGCAATGTTTGGACTACAATACCCCCCCCCCACATGTTCACTTATTTTTGTAACCCAGCCCCCACTTATTTAGTGAAAAACTCAACTATTCGCGGTTTTTGTCCTGTTTCTAAGACAACACCAGATGCCGCCAAAACCATGTCTAACAACAAAGTCGTACATGCTAGTGTCAAGGAACTATGTTGAAGTGATACATCTTTACTTCTACTTTCAACATATTACTTTCTATTATTATTATCCATCCATCCATTTTCTTCACCGCTTATCCTCACGAGAGTCGCAGGGAGCACTGGAGCCCATCCCGGCTGTCAACGGGCAGGAGGCGGGGTACACCCTGAACTGGTGGGCAGCCAATCGCAGGGCACATGGAGACAAACAGCCGCACTCACAATCTCACCTTGGGCCAATTTAGCGTGTCCAATTAATGTTGCGTGTTTTTGGAATGTGGAAGGAAACCGGAGTGCCCGTAGGAAACCCACGCGGGCACGGGGAGAACATGCAAAACCCACACAGGCGGATCCGGGATTGGACCTGGAACCTCAGAACTGTGAGGCCAACGCTTTACCACCTGAGACACCACCCCGCCTCTATTGTTATTAGAATCATGTAAATCTATGTTAATGCTATCTTACAGTGAAAAACATCATTGGTGAGTTAATGAAATTTAGCATCACTAATCTGTGCATTTTCGGGCACCAAATTATCATTTTGTGTCGTTTGGTGGCAACTGGAGTGTTGGCCTCACAGTTCTGAAGACCGGGGTTCAAATCCCGGCCCCGCCTGTGTGGAGTTTGCCCGTTCTCCCCGTGTCTGCGTGGATTTACTCCGGGTGGGCAGTCCGTTTTCCTCCCAGATCCCAAAACCAGGCATTATTTGGAGAGACTAAATTGCCCCTAGGTGTGATTGACGTGACCTGCGATTGGCTTGCGACCAGTTCAGGGTGTCCCCTGCCACCTGCCCGATGATAGCTGGGATTGGCTCAAGCACTCCCGGGAATCCTCGTGAGGATAAGCGGCTCAGAAAATGTTTGTCTATATATAATACAGGATTTTTAGTAGTTTCGCTCGATACTATATACCGATACCGTTATGACCAATAGACCGGATTTCTAGCACCACTTTAAAATTTTTCTGAATCATTCATTACATGCAACATTTTGTCCGATAGGCTTGCGTGAAAAGTTTCGCCAACAGGTTCCGGAATCACCTCTGACAGGACACGTCGGAAGGGAGGCCGAGGACCAGGGGACTTTTATAAAAATCCAATTTCCGTCAGACCGCCTTACAGTAGCGCTCTGGGAATCTTTAGATTCATCCAGGCACGGATCACAGAGTGCTTCATTACCTTTGAGCTGCGTGCTGCGCAGTCTTAGCCGGGGATAAAGAAAAAGGCACTCCCTTAATCTGTTTATAATCCGGCGTTTTACTGAGGGGGGGGGGGGGGGGAGAGATGAAGGCTAAATTATAAAAAAAAAAAAAAAAAAAAAAGAAGAAGAAGAAGCAGATCATGGGCACGCTTTGATATAATAACAAGGATTTAGCGAGGGAGCGACTGAAGAAAGTTTGGGGGCTTGTGTCAGATTAGACACAAAGAACATTAAGTGTCAGATGAGGAATTAGAGACCCTGATTGGGTGTTTATATATACCACACAGTACACACACAAATTGCACTTTAAAAAAAATAAAAGCCTTTGAATCCAAAGCACATGTTGATAATTTCATATTGACTTCCAAAATTTAACTTTCAGTCAATTTATGCTATTGATAAAAGGGTTATATTTCAATGTATTTCACGGAATTAGGGCACTTGCTGAAATTGAAATTCACATTTTCACCCTTTGATGATAATTTCATTCATCTTCATTTTAGTTTTGGGACATTTTCAACATATGTCATCGTTATTGTATGTATTTTATGATATGTAAATAAATACATATTTTTCAATGTTTATTTGAATATTTATTATGTTATATCTATTTATTTTATGTATTTATTATTGTATGATATTTATCTTTGGAGGTTTGGGGACTTAAAAAATTGTGGTCGGGGGCCAATTTTGAATTTTAAATTTTTCTCAAAGATGCTAAATACATCACAATACTTATGAAATTATTATTTATTTAGTTGAACAGTTGCTTACAAAAGCGTTTTGTTTTATTTTTTAAAGAACAAAATAGTTTTCCTGCACGTGCACTGTACGTATAAAGTTGATACAAAAATACTCCATTTTGCGATATTTTTGTGAGGCATTATTTTATTTTTCATTGAATGAATCGTGAAGGAATGAATTATGTCGTGCCACAAAACTGAAGTGCAGACTAGAGCCAATATTAAATTGTGTATGAACTCCTAGTTGAAGGCAACACGTTTCACTTTAATGGAGTAAAATGTTTGTTTGTCATATGTTGCTGTCTGCTGACCCCCCCCCCCCAACAATTGTGTGGATCCTGTAGGCATGTGTATGGAGGAGGTTTGTGTATGTGTGGGGGTAGTATAAGTTTTGTGTGGTGGGGGTGCGGGGATAGGGGTGGGGGGGTGTCCTGGCCCCCACACAGTGGACCTTTGTGAAACCCAACCACACTGAATGGACTCTTTTTACACTTGTGTAAACCTCGGGTTTAGGGAGGGCGTACGGGGGCAGTGAGGCCCCACCTCTTTGACCCCTGGCCCTCACCTCTGACCTGTGCAGGATTTTGGTCTGGAAGTGCTTCCCCCCACCCTACCCCACCCAAATATTTAAGATAGAGAAGTCGTTTGAAAATCTGGTCATGTGACGTCCATCAAAAACTTTTTTTTTTCCCCCGTAGGATTTCATCTCCATTTTGATCCCAAAAACTGGTTCCATTGCTGTGTCTTTAAGAATTCAGCCCCGGGAGCTGATGTCACTTATTGGAACAACATGCCGTTGGCTCGACCCGTTCATGAGTAGACCCCCCTTCCCCCCCCAACCCAAAAAAAAAAAAAGTCCCTGAAGAAATTGTGCCTGAAAAGATACAGGAGGTCTGCCATTTTGGTTTGAAGTGGCATTTTCAGGATCATTTTGGCCTTTACAATGTGTATACAACCCGAATTTGTCCATGTATTGCACCATCATTGATCACTCATGTACAGGTATAGCTAATAATTATAATCGATCAAGTCGTATTAAAGTAAGTATAAGAAAAGCATGAAATTGACGTTTCTTCCCTTTGGACATTTGAAAGGGATCAAACGCGGTCTTGGTTAATGTCTGAAATGGCTGCGTTGACCCAAGTGTTCGTATTCACCCGCCGCCTGTTGACTTGTTCATTTCAAGGTGGCAGCCGTGCGTTCTCAGGGTCTACGTTGAAAGAATCCCTCGGATCAATACCGCCGTTGTCCCGTCAAACCGGGCCTGCCTGGGCGGTTCCGGGTGAACGCCGTCTTTATCTGTGACCTCTACTTAAAGACATAATTAAAGGGAAAATGTGGCTGGCACTAAATAATATGTTCACTACATATATGGAGAAGTGTAGACAGCTATATTTACATACAGTATTATTTGCTTTCTAGTCATTAAATTATTAGAATAGATTAAGATAAAGAAACAAGTGGTGGAAATATTTCCATTAGCTGTCTAACGGATATTTCATCCAATGAGGCTTCAAATGTCCCCAAAAAGCCAGCTTATGACGGTGCAGCTTGACCTATCCTATCAGGAAGGCGGGCGGGAAGAAAAGAAAATATCCATAAAACATCCATCCATCCATTTTCTTTGCCGCTTATCCTCACAAGGGTCTCTGTCAACAGGAAGGAGGCGGGGTACACCCTGAACCGGTTGCCAGCCAATCGCAGGGCACATGGAGACAAACAACAGTCGGACCCACAATCTCACCTACGGGCGATTTAGTGTCCAATTAATGTTGCATGTTTTTGGGGATGTTGGAGGAAACCGGAGTGCCCGGAGAAAATCCACGCAGGCATGGGGAGAATATGCAAACTCCAGACAGGCGGAGCCGGGATCGAACCCGGGTCCTCAGAACTGTGAGGCCAATGATAATAATAATGCACAATATTTTAGACCAGGGGTGTCAGACTAATTTTTCTTGCGGGCCACACTGTAGTTCTGGTTTCCATCAGAGGGCCGTTATGTCTTTGAAACAAAATTATTGAAACATCTCATCATAATTACATCAATTTATGAACTATATTTGGAATCAGAAATCAGTGGTCATGTTTTTTTGCAACTATTCACGTTTGTGAACACAAAAATGCTTGTAATATCACAACGCTATCATTTATGACGCATGACAATTTGAAATTTTGGTACTGATTTTTACAAGGATCATGGAAATTGACACTATAGATTTTGGCTTCGCGGCCCACACAAAATCACGCGGCGGGCCCGATCTGGCCCCCGGGGCCTCGGGTTTGACACCTGTGTTTTAGACCGTTTGGATATTTAAATAAATAAATAAAGTATTTTAAAAGATGCAAGCATATATGCATTGTGGACAAAACAAATATGTACTTTGTTTAAAATTTCATTATTGGGAAAAAAAACAAATTATTAATTGTAATCTGTATCAATGTCTTAATTGTGTTTTGACATGTCATTTTTCTCTCTCTCATTTTTTTAAAAAATCAATTATAAAATTGTTGCCATATTTGGCCCGTCATTAGAAGACTTTTGAAGTCTTCACTTTTCTCTGTGACAAAATATGAAGCATCAAATGCTTGTCTGATTAACCCTGGCATGTTTATTAAAACACACACACACACACACACACACACACACACACACACACACACACACACACACACAGATGAGGTGATCTTTGAAGCACCTCCATTTGGCTCCAGTGTGAGCGAATTTGTCTACCTGTGTTCAATTTCCCGGCTTTGATTCGCTCCATCCTTTTCTCGAAGCGGCGCCTAATAGCCTCTTTCCCCGCTCGGGAGATTGCACGGGCACGTCGGAAGGGGGCAAAAAAAAAAAAAAAAAAAAAAGCCCCCGCAGATAGACGCCATTTAAAGTGCGCCGCTTGCGTGCTTCAATTAATCTGGCATCGGCGTAATGAGTCAGGGAAAACCTGCAAGGTGAGATGAGGGCTGATGGAGCAGGCGGGATGCACCCAAACGACAGAAGAAAAGGGGGAAAAAATGTGCAATTTGCTCATTGAGGAAAGCAATTTCAATTAGTTGATTGAACAAAATCCACACACGTGTTTTTACCATCAATTAGTGGGAAATTCAACAGAAAAATGGCCACAATCTTTGAAAAAAAAACCATTTTTTTTAAACTGTACAGGTTTAAAAAAAAAAATTATATATATATATATATATATAATATCGATGTATGTAATCTGATGAGGGGGGAAAAAAAAATCAACATTTAACGTATTTGCAAAAAGTGGACATTCCCAGCACATTGAGTAAAAACGTAAGAGAAAAAAACATTTCCGAGAATAAATTGGTAGAATTACAAAGAAATATTATGTGATATGTTTGTTTTATTTAATTATTATTTTATCAAATTAAATGTATTAAATCAAAATTATTTATTTAATTTATTTGAACACATAAAAATAGCGAATTCTCTGGACATTAAGGGAAGAAAATCATAAATTTGTAACATTATAAAGAAAAGTCCCCAAAACCGTTCAAATATGAGAAAAGTGCTGATAGGTAAAAAAAAAGATACACTTTAACACAGCCAAAAATGCATAATTACCTGGTCAATAAGTCAAATTATGAAGTAATAATCAGTAATTTGCCATGCTGTGATAATATAAAATAAAGATAGATAGATAGATAGATAGATAGATAGATAGATAGATAGATAGATAGATAGATAGATAGATAGATAGATAGATAGATAGATAGATAGATAGATAAAAAATAGTAATTAAGTAATCACAAAATTAAGAGAGTTCATTTGACATCTGTAATTTTGCGATACAAAAAATAAAATATTACAAAAATAAAGCTGCTTTATTTTGAAAATGTGCAAAATTTATGAGAACTAAGACAAAAATATTTAATAATACAAAATATCAGATTGGACCATGGATTAAACGTCATCTTCTTATTGTAATTTCATTTTTCAACTAAAATCCTTCTTAGTTTAGCTACAGGGAAGTTGAACCGGATGTGGTGGGCGACCGTCCGAGTGGCATTTCATGCTGAAATTTCGCGAGTGCCTCACATGAATGAATCAATTCTCCAACCCTTCACAGTATTTTAAACACGTCTTGTGATCATGAGAAATTAATTGACGGAGAGCAAATAAACGGCATATTTATGTCCAGTCGTTTTCGTCCTTTTTCTTCGCACGAAAGGCGGACTACAGTCTTCTCAAACGTTTCGTGGACACCGTGCCCAGCGAAGTGACCCACTCAGACCACAGACTGAAATCCATTTTTTTGCAAAATCGAGAGGAAAATCCACCGTTTCCTCTGTGCATGATTTTTGGAGCGCAAGGGAAAGTTGCCCTGGTAAAAATTTTCTATAGAACATTTCTAAATAATTTCTCGAGAACTATAGAACTTTAGGGCCCAAATCCGATTGAATTTCTATAGAAATTCTATTGTTCTGTAGAAATTATATCGAAAACCACAGCCAAAGTTCAATAGAACAAATTGTTCTGTACAAATTGTATAGAATTCTATAGATTTCTATAGAATTTCTACAGAAAATTTTTAACAAGGTGAGCTCCTCCTCAGCGACGTGTTAGCATTAGCGACGCCTAGCATTTTCTTATATCATCGTCAATATCAGGAAGTTGTGCTCGGTCAAACTTTTGTGCCAAAGAGACAGACAGACAGACAGACGTCAGCCATTTCAAATGCAATGGAACGGCAGCTGGGGGTTCAAACTTCAGGTTAATTGCCTCGCGGGCCTTGTGATGCTGTCTTTGGAGTCAGTTCCTTTGAACTCTGCCTCGCAAAAAGTGACCGGGCAAACGTTATCACCGACGGAGGTGGCGCGAGTTGCCAAATCCGACTTGGAAATTACGGTGCAAATCCGTGCTGCTAACGCGTACAGCAGACAGATCGCCCGAAATGAGCGACTCGCAGAAACAAGTCTACAAGTAGGGTTCCCGTCATCCCCACGGGATGATGTTCAAAAGGAACTGCAAACCGGAAAGTTTCCCAAGCTAAATCAGGACTAAAAGGAAAAAAAAAAAAAAAAAAGGATAATCAAAGTTGTGGACTGCAGCCATCTGTAGTATTACTGTGCTTCAGCTGCCTTTCATCCGGCGTGAAGAAAAGATCCACTTCACCTCCTGCGACACACAATAAGAATGAACCCACTGGAGTGGAATGAGTAAAACTCACCGAGTCGTCGACTGTCTCTTTCATTTTCACCATTTCTTTCCCCAAATATGCAGTCTGTCTCTCCTTGAACTTGCAGTTTTCCAAACAGTGCTACTGTCCCGCATTTGCATTGAAGAAATGCTTTCAGCAAGTCATTGTGCGGATCAGAGGCAACCAGGGGGGTGTTCATAGTCCTAAAGCAGCGGAGTGACTGCGCGGCCCGGTAATCACCTTTCAAGTCTTCTCGGGAGCAAGAAGGCCCGCTCACCGCGGGATGTCCGCTGGAAGCTAATCCGTTAGCACACCTCTTCCCATCGCTCGCCAGTTTCCTCCCGGCCATCGTCAAACAGGCTCCTTACTGTACTATACATACTAACTCAAGATTGTAGTTATTCTTTCTGGTTCGGATTAACATAGACATGCATTACGATATACTGCACCTGTCTGATTAAAAACCAGTGGAGTCGAACTCGAACTCTATAAATTATGCTCTGTAGTGGCTCAAACAATTCCATTCGGTACTCCATTGTGCTGATCAGAGGCAGCCGGGCGGCTTGTCTTCATAGTCCTGAAGCGGCGGACTGACGGCGAGGCACGGTAATGACCTTTCAGTCTTACCAGGAACAAGAAGGCCCGCTCACCGCGGGATGTCCGCTGGAAGCTAATCCGTTAGCACGCCTCTTCCCTATTGCTCGCCATCGTCAAACAGCTACTGCACTGTACATACTAACTCAAGATTGTATTTATTCTTTCTGGTACTGATTAACATAAACATGCGTTCCAGATATACGGCACGTGTCTGTTTCAAAATCTATAAATTATGCTCTGTAGTGGCTCTAAAACGATTCCCTGAGGTACTCCTTTGTTAAATGCCTACGTTTTACCACACAATGATAGTGTGTTAATCCAGACAAATGAACTTGATAAATGTAATATGAGCATATGCAAATGTAGTAGAGTGGAGGTATGTAGACATTACATTACAGTCCATGAAATATGTAAAAATATTTCAGGAGAGTTGCACGCGCTAGTTAAACTTGCTACATTAGAGGCGCGTACACCATTTTAATGCAAATACAGACCGAGTATGTTCAGCCGTGAGTAAGTTTTAGCAAGTGAGACAAAGCTCGCGTCGACTCGTTTGCCGTCGGACATGTTGTCCTCTTTTTGATTCCTACCTCGGTTGATGATCAAGAGCCCGCAGTGCCTTTCAGACAACGTGTGATCTTCATTAAAGCACGGCCCGCAATCAAGCGTCTTGTCGGCTGCAGTTTATTCATCCGGAACGCTTGAAGTGATCTGAGGAGAAGCCGTATTTACCATCCTCCGGAACAACAACATAACGCCAGTTGCCCCCCCAAAAAAGACAAATAGATCACCTTGTGCAGTCAGATGGTGTTTGGAAAGGAGCTGTTTGGAAATAATTGCAGCTGTTTCATGTTGGTTACTTGCCGCGCGGACCCTTCGGCCGCCCTCCGTTCTGTTGTCTGTTTTTTGGCCAGGGAAGCCCAGCGGGTAACAATGCCGGCAGCTGCGGCCGCAAGCTGTGAGCCAAGGCTTTTCATTTAGCCACAGTTTTTTTTTTTTTTTTTTTCCCTGCTTAAGAAGTGATGTGGGAAGTTATTTCTTTGAAGGGTACCACACCCTACCCCTCTTCTCCGACAACAAAAAAAAAAGCCCAAAGTTGCGTCAAATCCCACTCCGGAAAAAGTGAGGAAAACTAGCGGCCTGGATTACAGAGCGGGGGATACTTCCGATATGACCTCACGAGCAGGCAAATTGCCGTTTCGGGTTTTTATGAACATTTTAAGTTGGTGCTGATCATACGGAACAGCGACACAGAAAAAAATTCAGACAAATTTTGTTTTTACAAGCTGTGCAAAAAGTGCTTGCGATACTACCTCAGGTTACGGAAAATTGCCCGCGGACTTTGTCACCCCCATTCCAAGTTGGTGCTGATCATACAGAACAGCGAAACAGAAAAACGGCAGACAAATTTTGTTTTTACAAGCTGTGCGAAAAGTGTTTAGGATACTACCTCAGGATACGGAAAATTGCTGGTGGACTTTGTCTCCCCCCCCGCCCCATTCCATGTTGGTGCTGATCATACAGAATAGTGCCACAGAAAAAAGGCAGACAAATTGGGTTTTTACAAGCTGTGCGACAAGTCCTCACGATACTACCTCAGGATATGGAAAATTGCCGGTGGACTTTGTCCCTCCCCCCATTCCATGTTGGTGCTAATCATACAGAATAGCGCCACAGAAAACAGGCAGACAAACTTGGTTTTTACAAGCTGTGTGAAAAGTGCTTGGGCTACTACCTCAGGATACGGAAAATTGCCGCTGGACTTTATCCCCCACATTCCATGTTGGTGCTGATCATACGGCACAGTGACACAGAAAAAAGGCAGATAAATTGGGTTTCTACAAGCTGTGCGAAAAGTGTTTGGGATACTACCTCAGGATACGGAAAATTGCCTGCGGACTTTGTCCACCCAGCCCATTCCATGTTGGTGTTGATCATACAGAATAGCAACAGAGAAAACAGGCAGACAAATTTGGTTTCTTTGTTCCACCGGTTCCATGTTGGTGCTGTGTAAAGAGAACAAAGACAGGTTTAAAAAACAAAACAAAAAAAAAAAGCAGAAACATTCCATGTAAATGATTCTTGTGATACTACCCCAAAGGTGGGAAATCACTGGGTCAATTTTGTACCCGCGTTCTGTATGTGTGCTCATTATACCGAGCAGACTCGCAGAAAAAAAGCCTAGAAATCCTGGTTTTTGCAGCCAGTGTAAAAGGTCTGTCTGATAGTATCCCCGCAGGCGAAATATTGCCCGGTCCCCCATTCCGTGTCTGCGGCGTCCATTCACACCGAGCGCCGTCTCCGCATACTACCTTAGAATGTGGAAAATTTCCAGGGTTGAGTTTCGCGTCAGTGGTGTTACCAACAGGAAAAAAGGTGCGAGGATTCTGGCTTTGACCCGAAGTGGTAAAAAAAAAACAAAACCCTCTGATACTACCTCGGTTGTTGCAGTGGCGGAAAACTGTCTAACCTTGCAGAAAGCGTATAAGCTGGTTTTGATACTACCTCTAAAAGCGGAAAAACTGCAAGGTCGACAACATTGCCTCGTTCCGTGTCTGCTATTGCTTATGCCATTTATCCTTATCCTGGCAAATGTTTTTTGTTTTGTTTTGTTTGGATGTGTTTTTGGTGACTGCTCAAGATGTGAAAAAATCCGAGCGTTCCCGAGAGAAACGTTTGGCCGCTCGAATAAAGAAGACGGCGGAAGCGGCCTGGCCAACAATCAAATAAAGCAAAGGGAATTTTTGTTTCGTCGAATTCCAAGTTGCGCTGCAGCCGTCATTGGGAGCAGATCGGACCCACCAAATGCGCATTGTGAGGTTTTCGGGCCGCCTCGTCGTACTTTATCGACGTGACCACCGTGTTTGCGGTTCCCCCCGCCCCCCGAGTCATCTGGTGCCAGCATGGCTTCAAAGACGCGTCGTCATCTGCTTTGCGGAATAACTTCAACAATGAGAATAATCAGAATAATACGGTGAATTTCTTCCAGTGGAGTCGACTAAAACCACTCATTTGTCTGCCACTTGACTTTTCGTAAAGTCCTTTGCGGGCATTGAGTAAAAAAAAAAAGCCTTCACATGTCTGATTTTTACCGAGAGAGATTAAGGGGGGCGGGGGGAATAACAACATCTCAAAAACATGGTGTGACAATGAATAAAACAAATCAAATGTCCGGAATCACATCGCAAAACAAATAAATAAATACACACACAAAGTATGGAAGTAAGGAAGGCACTTGAGTTGCAAAAAAAAAAAAAAAAAAAAAATCAATTAAAAAAAAATCATGAATACAAAAAAAAGTCAAGCATAAAAAAATACTGAAATATATTGTGCATAAATTATGTGGCGGCCGTACTGGAAAATTCCAAAATATTCTCTGAACATGCAGCAATAAAACAAAATATTTCTTCAATTAGAATTACAGTAAGTAGGGAAATTAATTCATTAAAGAATGAGATTTGTGAGTGGGGTCAAATAAATGAATAGTAAATCATTTAAAGAAATGCACTGACAAAAATATGTAAACAAAAGTGTATGACCATGAATTGATAAAATAGGTCCATAATCGGACATTAAATAAATAAAAAGAAAATGCATAAAAATAAACACTAGATAAATAAATGCAAAGAAAGACAAATGAATAAACATAGCAGACGGATACAGAATAAATAGATGAATACCATTTAAATAAATACATTAAAAATGGAAAAAACTGAAGTCATGTCTATAAAATTATTCTCTCAACAGATCAGAGTTTGAAGAAAGAAAACTCTCCAAAAAACGATGAATGAATGGAACTCAAAAATCTACTTGGTTTGAATAAATACAGTTTAAAATAAATGAAAAATATTCATCACGAATTCATGAAACAAAAACAATTCTCCAGTCAAACCGAAAACAAATGCAAACAAAATAAATAAATTAATAGCTTGACAAATAAATGAAAAATAAATACATTAGCTCAAAATGTGCAAAGAATAAATTGACACAATTCCAAACTGAATGTTAATTTAATACACCTCAAATATGCCGTGAAAAATGTTGAGAAATATACAAATATATAAACATAGCCACATTATCAACAACAATGTCAAATGTTTTTTTTTTCCTATGGCCAAAATAACATTCATTTTGCAGATTTGTAGCAACTCATATTGTTGAAATGTGCTTTTAATTTTATTTTCTGTGGGAGTAAAGCTGTGTTCCAGGCCACCAAGTGCCGAACAGTCCCCAAAACCGTAAGACAATACTCCTTTATAAAAAGCACGCGTGACAGCCGAACAACGTGAATCATAACATTTTTTTACCCCCTCGTTAAAGTGGGATGGCCTGCAGAGGACCCAAATGGATTTAAATGGCGGGGGTGGGGGATGGGGGGGGGTGGGACTACAGCAACATCTCATGAAGTCAGACAGGTAGAAAACCCCAAACCACGTGCGCCGGTTTACTTATCAGCGCGCAAGATCATTGTTGGACCACACTGGACCATTGTTAAGGCGTTGTGATTGGGGGAGGGGTGGACCCCTCCCACACCCCCCCACACCTAATCTACTGTGTGCAGAGGTGGAGGATGGAGGCAAATAAGTACAAGAGGGGAAGAAAGACTCCAACTGAAATCTGATTACCTTCCACACAGTCCGAAGGCCGGACGGGACCAGCACACGGTCGGCAAAAGTTGCCCGGAGGCGAGATACGTGCAGTTGTCATGGTGACACACACCCTCGAGTGTGATTCAGTTTTTCCCAAATCTGCGTGTTGAATTTGAAGGCCCAACGCTGCCCGCCGGTCCGTCCAAGGCTCATTCTTAACGGGGATCATCATCATTCTGGCACATGAGCACAGCAGACAAGATCCAAAGTGACACAATACGCTAGATACTTACTTTATGATTGATTTAACTTTCATAAGTACCTTCTGATTTTTCAGCACATTGCACAATTTTGTCGTGTGAATGATTACAGGTCACAACTTCTCAGCAAGCCGCAGCAATACTCTCGGTAGAGGATAAAGAATATCCACCAGAGAGTGTTGTTTTGTCTGTCGACATGTGCTGCTCTACCGTTTGTCTTCAGAAATCTGTGGGTTAAGGTTTTGTGAGCATCACTGGTATTCATTAGCCCATTTATGACATTTTGCATCATATGTTAGCATCAAGCTACCGATAGGCCAATTGTGTGTGTTTTACGTACATAACATGCAATTCTTTTAGTTTCATGTTTAGTTTGACAGTAAACTTCACCTAGGTCTGGCACTAAATAAATTAAAGCTTCCTTTTTGAAGAATTGTCCATTCTGCCAAAAGGTTACGATGTTGTCAAGTCACTAGCGCCGCACAGTGCTTGTATCTCAAATTTGTACTCTCAAGCCAAGGAGAACATTCTGCTGAACAACGGTACATATCTTGAAAAACTTCTCAGCCGGGTCACTTGTATATTATTATACTTTACTTTATTCACACTGTGTTCCTTTTCATCATGTTGTAAAACTATTTCTTGTATTATTTAATTTTTTCCTGCATCTATGTGTTATTCAAACAATAAAAATTGAATGAGTCCAAATTAAAGCCACATTAAATTCAAATTATAATAGTCTATTCAGTCTTTATTTGCATATTATCTTACAATATTGATATTATGCTCACAACATTTGTCAGCGACCTATTGCGGCTCAATAGTTATGTTGTGTTTGATTTATCACATACCGTACGTTTAATCAATTAACAAAATCTTTTCAAGATGGTGGCACACACATTGGATTGTTGCAGCTCTCCTATTGGCTGTCATTAGATTGTGCGATCTAAAATGAAAAAAAAAAAAAAAAAAAAAAGGCGGGCAATTTTTATTTTAAATTTTTCAAATCAACTTTTACCGCCGCCGCTTCCACAGGCGTTAGATTAAACTATTCTGCCACCTTTTGGAAAAATGGAGAAATTACATTAAAAAAAAAAAAACACGACGGCATTACACGCTTTCAACACTTTTGTTCACTTTGATTGTACTCGGTGATCGTCATGAAGTTATAGCATCTTAATAATGGCTGTTTAACTTTGTTTTCTGTAAATGAATTCTATTTTTCTTCATTCTAAAATTGTTGTGTGAAAATGTGTTCAGTTTGGGATGAATTGGGAATCTGCTGCCTGTCGGTGGTCAACATGCGTTATTACACCACAAGGACAATCAATCTGTCGTGCCTCTTTTTTTGGTATACATTTAAAAATGTTTTTATTTATTGTAATTTATTTACATATTTCTACAAAACATTTTTTTCTCAATTGTTTTTTTTATGTAAGTACATTATTTCTGTGAAGGAAGTTGATGCATGAATGAAGAAATACAATCCTTGTATATTTATTTTAGATGAGATTATTTTATATACATATATATATATATATATATATATATATATATATATATATATATATATATACACATTATTTTGTCGAATCATTTGTATGAATGAAGATGAAACACGGATGTACAAAATATTGTATTATGTCTATATCACACAGCTGACTTCCTGGAATTGGCTTAAATAATAATGAATAAGTTAATGAAAAATTATTAAATGTATTTTTCCTAAAAACAATTTAGTGGAGTACACTATTTGGTGTCCCAGTTGAAAAATGTTTTTTTAAAAATTGTAATTAAATTGGTTTTCTTCATACATGGGCCAATTGAAAATGATCTTTAAAATTTATTTTCATTATATCCTGCGTACTTATGGCAGTTATGAAAACAAACTGACAAGCTATTTGTAATTCTTTCACATATTACAATTTAAGATGACCAAAAATATTTAAAAAATGACGTAATATTTATATATATATATATATATATAACTTTTTTTTTTTGAGTTAATTGTTGAAATGAAGAGAGAAAAGGCAAAGTAGAGTAACTCCCAAGTATAGTTCCAATTTTGACAGAAAGTGGCCAGCCCATTATTGCATTTAAAACTTTTCCTTAGCTTAGGTGCTAGTGAATCGCCATGTTAGTATTAATGTTATTTAATTAACATTTATTTTTTATTTTTTGTGAAATATTATAATTGACAGAAGTTTAGACTTGGACCACTATTGCACTAAACCCGTGACACTGCGTTGCAAAATGACCAAAACAGACTTTGCCCACTCTTGTTTTCAGTGGCCACCCCCCCCCCCAAAAAAAAAAAAAAAGATTAACATTTTTCAAAAATTGAAATACTGAAATAAGTTTTCCACAATATTGTAATTTATTCAGATACACATTTAAGTGTAATGCAATTAACTGATGGATGGAACCCAGAAAAAAAAAGGTGTGGAGGGGAAGGGAGGGGGGGACGACAGTGTCAAGAACCCATCACATATACAAGATGCCTCTATTTTGGAATATTATAATATAGTCAACCAAGGATGAATATTAAATAATTAAAAAAAAAAACAACAACAAGAAATGGGAACGTACGCCATTGTGGTTATAGTCAAAGGCACTGCGTCATTTCCAGTTCGCTTACGTCTTTGTGAATGTGTGTGCTGCGCGGCTACGTTATGCTAGCAAAGCGAATTCCGTGAAGGAGGCGGGGGCGAAAAGCCGCGATGGACTCACACATTGACAGTTGCAGTCGAAGAGGAGGATCGACTCTGTACAATAAACAAACAACAACGTGAGCACACTCATTTACAAATTGGAAAAAAAAAAGTTTTTACATGGCCAAATCTGAGGCGTGTGCACAGGAAAATTGCGAGAGGCTTACTAGCTCTTTTTGTAGTGTGGCTAAGCTAACAGGGTTAGCTGGAAAATTTACAAATCTCGTGATACAGGTTAGGGTTTGACAACCAAAATACAAAACCACGTATGTCCGAATTGTGATTTCTTTGTTTCTTGGTAAAAAAAAACAAAAAAAACAGCAAAAATAAAAAAGAATTTCTTTGTTGAAAACGATGTTCACTAGCTTTAGTTTGTAATCTATAAATTGTTTATGACTGAACACAATTTGTTATGACGACAAACTGTTTGCATGTGATGACCAATTTAAAAATTTTAATATTTACTCACTATCAAGTGAAAGCCATGTATCCACAAATTTCGTCTCAAAAGAACTTTCATTTGTGACGTAAATTACTCTTTGATGCCATTAGCCAGTGTTTTTTTTTTAAATTCAATAAATAACTTTTTTTTTGTGGCTGTACACCAGTCATTAAAAATGACAACAAAAATTGTTTACATGAAGACCAGTCAGAAATTTTGCTTTGTGATGTTTATGTTGCCATCCTTGTTGCCAAACTCAATTTGCCCTGTTTTTGGTATAAAACTAAAACTTGAATTAACAATTTACAAATGTTGCCATTTTATGTATTTCATCAATTTTTATTTTGTTGTCTGAAAACAAAGTAAAAGCATTCTGATGATAAAACAACACAATTGGAGACTTTTCATTGCAGTCTATTAGTTTGTTTCGAATGTCGTTAGCTAGCATTACCTTTCTCCAAATCTCTGTTAAAGATAAAAAGTTAAAAGTGATAAACAGCTCGAGACAAATTTACAAATTTTGTCATTCAATTTAGTAAATTTTCCCATCAGAAAAACAGCCCAAAAATTTTTTAGAGATAAAAAAAAAAATTGCAGAGAAATGGTTTGCTCTGTGTTGTAAGGGATGATTTAACATTAGCTTTTAACCCCAATTGTTTTTCGTAGTTGAAATAAACGTAAGCGTGTGACGATATTTGTGGAAGCCAGGGCCAACCGGACTAATTAAAAAAATCCATGGCACGTCACTGGCGGCATGTTGAAAAAAAACAGCAGCAAAAAAAAACAAAACAAAAAAAACAAACAAAAAAAACCAACAACTTGGTTTCCCGAAGTTAGCAATATGTTAATAACATGCGTCAGAGGAGATAACCGTGATTAACTTCGGAACCGAATAAATCGGTAGTCAAGGCTGATGCAAAAAAAAAAAAAAAAAAAACTGTAAAAATCTGACGTCGGAAACCGAATGCCGAGTGTCACGGTGAAATGTTTTGGCAGAACACACGTCACGAAAAAATCAGAACTTTGCGAATCTGAGGTGATTTTATATTACATTAAGTATGAATGCCAAATGTTAACAGTTGTACTAACGCTGATTTTTTTTTTTTTTTCCTTCGGCAACATGAACCCCAAGATCTTTCTCCCCTTTTCTCGCCTTCTTTTTCCTCTTCATGTTTTCCAATAGAATCATACTTTGTCAGAATCCTTAGATTAAAAACATTATAATAACAACATTATCACAATAAGAACCCAATGACAGCAACATGTACAGAAATACAGTAATTTTGCCCCCCCCAAAAAAGGCATGCTGACACTAATTACTAAATCTGGCAAACACTTAAAAAAGCTACAAAAGCAATAACATCTGCACATAATTCATGGATAACAACAACAAATGGCCAATGAAGAGCCACAATCCCAAGTCACACGAATCGCGTGAAAACTTTTTTTTTTTTTTTTTTTTTGATTTTTTGTTTTTTTTAATAGGTGAAGGCAATTATCTGTGAAGTAAAGCTACAGTCCAACAGAGTCAAATCTTATCGAATCTAGTTCATATCTGTGATGGTGCGAAAGAGCGTCAAAGGGCCACGCGGAACTGGAAACTTCCACAGTAAAACGTGCAGGGGGGTGAGGGGGGGGGGTGCTTAATGAGAAAGTTGCAATGTTTACAGACCCGACTTTGTAATAAAAGCTTTCATGGGGAAAATCGGGACAAAATCCCAATGATGTAAAGGTTTTTTTTTTTTTTTTTTAAATAATACGAAAATTATATGAAGTTATTTATTACATTTGTTTTCGTACAAGTTATAACTTAAAAGAATGACCCAAAAAATTGTTGCTTGTCACATTACAAATTCAATCTGGTAAATGTGCCATTTTTTTCCCCACGTTAAAAAAATGGCGCTACTCCTTGTAAAATTATGGCTTTGCTCATTTTGACTGATGACTCATGAAATTACAATTACGATTACATATTTTTTTTGACCTAATATTAGAAATTAGAAAAATTGCAAATACACTCTTGTAAAGTTTAGACTTATTTTTTTCTTGTAAAATGACAACTTATTTTTGTGATATTACAATATTCTTCCCATACAATTGCGACTTTCTCATGTGCTGATGTTCTTGTGACATTATACATAATTGTCTCCCCCCCCCACTGTACGGCAACCTGTGAAATGATGATTTTATTCCTGCAAAGTTACACGCTGTTTTCTTTCCAAGATTTTGATCTTTTATACAATTTTTTTTTTTTTTTTTTACCACTTCAGCGTGGCCCACGCACTCTTTCCTGCGAGAGGGCAGTTGACTAGAAATGTTTCTTTTTTTTAAAAACGACCTAAGGCAAAAAAGTCTTTGACATATTGTTGGTCCAAAGACACCAAAAGACACTAAATCCCATTCCACGACTGCTTTACCGTTGTTCTTTTCTGTCGGGATGGCGGGCTCGCCGCGAGAAAATGACGTGGAGGTTTCAGTGACTGCGACCCGAAAACCGACCATCCACCCCGCCCACCCACCCGCTTTGACCATCATAAACCAACCCCGACCCTCCGAGTCTCCCCGATTACGCTTTGCTCTCATTGCCGTTGGTCTGCGCCGCCTCGTTGGGGACCGTCTTCACCTCGGCCGCGGTGTTGTTGGCGTCCATCTTGACGTCGTCCTTGGTCATCCCGCTGCGAGGACGGAACACAAGGGAGCTTCTGTTAGCTTTTGTGAGACGCTTTCGAGAGAAATCTGTTCCGCCCGCCCCTCGCCCTCATTTTGGAAGCGGGTTTCACACATAACGGGATCACACCGCGGATTCCCCGAACGACGGCGTACGGGTGTCGCGGCCGCTTCCCGGCGCCGACGACGGCCGGCGTGCCAATGAAGACACGGGAGACACAATGAAACCAAAAAGAGCTGACATACACAACGCAAACTACACTCTCACACACAGACACACAAGCGCATTAGCGGGCCGTTTGGGGCGAGACGCCCGTTAGCGTTGTTGTTAGCGTGCGCTTGGGGAAAAGATGAAAATAACATCTGACACGAAACTCTTGTCGGATTAGAAGGGGGGGTCGGGGTGTGTGTGGGGGGGGAAACGAGGTCAGCATTCTCTATGGGAATAATGTGGCGCGAAAATAGCTTGTAAGGATCTAAAAATATCTGCGTTTCATTTAAAAGCACTGGCAAGCACTTTATTCCAGATACACATATTTTTATTAATTTTTATTTTTCATTATGGGTAATAAGGGATAGTGGCAAAAAATCAGTCACTGGGAATGCTAACTTCATTTTTTGGTCATTTTTAAGACAAGTGGAAAAATGAATAGAGGTTTAGTTCCAATTTTTACCTTAATTAGCTTAATTTTTATCTGTACCTATGTATAATGCTCACTATTGAGTTTTGACAAAATTACAGTACATACAAAATGCACTCAAGAATTTCACGTTTTTGTCTTGGGTGCTGGTACATCTACATGTTACCATATCTGACGATCGATTTGACGGACATTTGGATTAAGACCCCTACTGCAAGAGAGTTTAGCATCAGCCAGTGATTTTTTTTTTTAAACTGTAAGTTTATACATAGCAAAATAGATCCTTAAATAATTGCATTGGAGGAAAGCTGCACTCCAGCTACAAGCCTCACATGGAGATGCTAGGAAACCCAAAAGAATGAAGGCAGGAAGTTCTGCTAGCTACGACTTGTAAGCTAGCGAATGATTGGAAGGAGTAGATGGCGTCAGACACAAGCAGGTTTGAGGGCGGATAATAGCGAGCGAGGTGGTGGATGATGATGCTGCTTCTAGCCCGCTGGCGTCCCAGACAATCAGAACCATCTTATAGCGCTGCTAAAAATTTTCTCGCGAAATTCTATAGAAATCTATAGAATTCTATAGAATTTGTACAGAACAACCTGTTCTATAGAAATTTGGCTGTGATTTTCTTCAGAAATTCTGCAGAAAAAATAGAATTTCTGTAGATATTCTATGGGACTTGGGTCCTAAAGTTCTATAGTTCTTTAGAAATTCTTTAGAAATGTTCAATTGAAAATTTTTAGCAGGGAGGAAAGTTCACCACTTGCTTCAGGGAAAAAGTTAACAAGTTGAGTTTTGTTTTCGCAGTTGTTATGATTGTGTATACACCATATAAATAAATAAAAAAAGAAATTGAATATGATTTTCTTTCAACTAATTACAGTCCGTTATTTTTCAAAATCCAACTAAATTCTGCACCCTACGATGAAACTAAATCAAGCGTAGACCACCTTAATTGGCGGGGTGGGATCAAAATTTGAAACATTTTCTGGAATATGAATTTGAAGAAAAAAAAGAATAAATATGTCCTGTTGTTTTTGTAGAAAATTGTACTAAATGTGTGTGAGAAATGGCACTAGCTAGCTTTTAATTCCTTGGAATTCAAGATGGGGTAAAAAACAAGTTACAGAATACTGACGTATTTAAAAAATGGAAACAGGCCTAACTTTATTTTAAAATACGCCCCACCCCCACTAATTTTTTCCCCCAAAACCAGGCAGAATTTTCCTTTAAAATTTAATTTTTGAGGCGTTGGGACACTACTGGTGTAGTGGAGACAAATGTGGAAATGCAAACGTTCATACTCATTTTGGGCGTGCGTGTTGGCATCAGTGATTTGACGTGAGTCCTTAGTCAAGCCGTCTACTTGACTCGGGGGGCTCTCAGGGGCCTCCCGCTGCTTCCACGGCCCGTCACCGTTCGCGCTAACCGGCTCTGAGGCGCGGCCGGCTTTAGGGGCGTCGCTCAGGTTGACCAGCGGGCCGACGTCGGGTCGGCTTTCGACCGCGCCCGACCCTGCGCCGGGGCTGCTTTTCACGGGGTGGTCTTTGGCGAGGCCGGGGGCGCAAGCCGGGGTAAAGCGCTCGGCGACCGAATTAGTAGCATTGGAC
The DNA here is from genome assembly GCF_019802595.1 of Syngnathoides biaculeatus. Lineage (NCBI taxonomy): Eukaryota > Metazoa > Chordata > Actinopteri > Syngnathiformes > Syngnathidae > Syngnathoides > Syngnathoides biaculeatus. Next base: position 13,401,375 of record NC_084657.1, read on the forward strand.
TGGAGCTCGTTTACCGCTGTGGGGCCGCCGTCTGCGGCGGTGGGCCTGTTTTCAGGGGGGTGGGGGGGGGTGGTAATGGTGGTAGGTAAAGGTGAGGCGTGGCGGCACCGGCAGGAAAGGTGAGGGTGAGGAAGTAAAGAAGGGGGAGAGGAGGAGGAAGAGTTTAGGCTGAGGGAGCGCTACTGTGCTACAGTCAAACAGATAAATCTAAATGCAAATTAGCAAAACAACACAAACTTTAAAAGCGACAAATTAAGTGGTGGGGAGGGCTGGTGAGGGCGAACTCATAATATCTCTGAATTGAAAAAAAAAAAAAAAAAAAAAGCAAATTAAAGCTGATGACCTTTTGTGGAAAATTCTTGTTAGAGCTGGAAAAGCATCCAGAATTTTGAGCTGAGTTCAAAGTTTGGAATATTTATGAATGAAAAACAGCCATATATGTCCTTGTTTTTTGGGGTTGTTGCTTTTTGTTCAAAATTGGACTGAATTCTATTTAAAATGGCTGCTAAGAAATGTTATATCATTAGCTTTGGACACCTTGAACTTAAAGTCAAACAAACATTTTCATATTTTTTTGAGACATTTGTGATTTACACAACACAAATAACCACAATAATTAGCTTGTTTTTAAAAATGAAAGTACATTACCTTCCAGCCATGATATTCATGAATTTGAATAAATGAGGATAATAGCCTGAATATAGTTTGTAAGCTACCTCGCTAGCAAACAAGACAGACAGAAGATAGCTAGCGTGCTAGCTAGCTAAATAGAGAGAAAGATAGACTTAATTTTAGCCTGTATCAAAGGATTTAAAAAATATATAGTTTTTTTTGTAGTTCTACGGTACTTTCCTCCCACGAGTAGAAAGTGAAGAAGCAACCGCCACCTCAGCAGACGAGACGACAACCGTACTCACTCAGGTTCCGTCAGAGGCGTGGTCTCGTTGGGCTCCGTGGCTACGACTCCCTCCTGGTTGTGCGTTGGCTCCTCCTCCGTCCTCACCTCCACGATGGGCTCCTTGGACTCATCCTTCCTGTTGGCACAAGACACAAGAACAGGTCAACGTAATTCTGGTCATTGTTTTTCTTCTTTTCAGCCTTGAGAGCTCGAGTCGATGTGGCATCTTCACAAAAAAAAAAATTCAGTTTCAAAAGGGTGTCAGGGGTTTATTTCTTTACATTTTTTGTCAGGGCTCATTTTCAGGACTCACGTGAAGGCGGCCTTGCCCTCCTCGATGTCCTTGGTCTTGGCGCCCGGGCCGGCCTTCCCGCAGAAGTTGACGGCGATGCACATGAGAAGGCCGCACTTGTTGAGGAAGTAGCAGGTGAGGTCGACGGCCACCAGCAGCACAAAGAAGACCACGATGAGAATGCCCACGATGGCGCCTGTGCTCAGGCCCGACCCGGACGCGCCTGGAAATGTAGTGACCACGGGAAGGTGTGCTGTCAAGTACCGAGTATGCTACGATGCCAACGCCACAATACAAACCATCAGAAGAATTTTTTGTTCAATAATATATTCAGCTTGTTAGCTTGTTGTTTATGCTAGTTGCTATGCCACAAAACTCAGGAGCCTTATGTGAAGGTGTTGAATAATTTAAGTACGGTGTTTATGCAACAAGAGTCAAGAGACTGCGTACATGCTAGATTTATGGTACTGATGTTTTATGAGCCTTTCAGTTTTTAGTGCTTTGCCGCCATCTTGTGCCACCTACACCCAGTTACAAATTGCTTTTAGGGAGGTGGATGTGACTTATTTGTAGGTTTTTGCTGTTCGTGGCAGGGCGTGGTCCCTGTCGTGAACAATGTGACTTTAAGGAAGGTCCTTTGTGGAAGAGCATTGCTGTTGTGCTGGCTAATAGTTTAACATGGCCGCCGGACCCCAGTCTGCGGTGGTGTCACGATGACTGATAACACCTCTTTTCCACTCCGGCCGCAAATACATTTTCCGGCAACGCACGCTCAATTGAATTGTAATTGGACGTCTTCCTCTCCTCGCCGGGCACGCCGAGGCCTCGCTTCCCAACTCGTGGTAAACACGCGACGACGCTTGTTTCCCCCCACAACCCCGTCGACTCATTTACATTTTAACAGGCGCAATAAATCATGTCACCGTACGTTCAAAAACGATAGTGGCGGCAGCGTAGCGCTCGGGTTTTGTCCCGCAGCGGGGGAGCATAAATCAGGAAGTGTCACGACGGACGATGCAGACATTTCTCTTCGCGGGCCTTGTCAGTTAGCGGCGCTCTGAGCTACACGCGATAAGCCTTAATAGCACAGAAAACCGGATCCTTTTTTGAAAAAAGCCATCAATACAGCTCTAAGATGACAGCTTACAAGCTGGGACGATGCCTTTAAGTGACAGCTAATGATTTTTACTTCACGGCTTGTCCAGGTAGTCTAGCAGACTGATTTTACATCCCTTTGGATACTAATCAAGTCCCAGTCGCTTTTCAAATATTAAAACGCTAATTAAAAGACTATTGGAATAAAAATGGCCGAACAGATTTCGAGGTACAGAACACGGTACTGGTGAAGTTAGCCAATACCAGCTACTGATACATAAGGGAAATAAATCTGACATTGAGTTAAGGCACCGGTGTCAAACTCAAGGCCCGGGGGCCAGATCCGCCCCGCCACATGATTTTATGTGGCCCGCGAAGGCAAATCTTGCATATCAACTTCCATGATTCTTGTTCAAATCTGTTCCAAAAATATCATATTGTCACATCATAAATCATAATGTTGAGGTATTGCAAGCGTTTTTACGTGACCAAACACCAACAATGGCTGAAAAACCCATTACCCTTGACTTCTGATCCCAAAAGTAATTCATAAATTTCAGGGGTCAGTATGATGAGGCGATAAACGATTTTTATGGTTTCACAATCACAACGGCCCTCTGAGAGAAACCGGAACTACAACTACAATGTTTGACAACCCTAAAAACCCTAAACCGCGGCGTTTAACATATCGGGAAACCAACGTCAGAAAGAAAGAGATCGATTTAAAAATACCAGTTATTATGTGAATTAAAATTTTACGTCCCAAAAGAACCTTTGGTGTCGGATTTACGCAATCGTGAATACTTGTCCTAGTATCAAACATTCCGACCAGTAAGTAAAGGTAGCACATTTTCAGCATTCCGGTATCTGTTTTGTGTTGTCTCGATAAGCATCAGTATTTAAACCCCCAAATAAAAGCCGCATTTCCCGACTGATTGTATTGTGTTTACGTATGTGACACATACCTCCTCACAGGAAGTTACGGTCTGATAGGCAAAGGCGCTACGGACCTCGCCGCAATAGAAGCGAGAGTTCCAATTTGGCCGAGAGAAAGTTTAGCGTATGGAAAGACGGGATGATCAAACGATAAAAGGGGCCACAGCGAATAGAAGAGGAAACGGCTGGGAGGACGTCAGGCGACTTTTCCAGGTGGACCTGAGCCACGCGACGTCCTCTCACCGAAGGAAGGAGACCTGGAGAGAGGACAGACAGCTTGTGGACACGGAGGAGGAAAACAACGCACGGGCAGAAAGACGGGAGGACAAAGACAGACAGACAGACAGACAGACACAAGACCAAAACGCTGACGCTTAGCTAAGTTTGTCTTCCAGAAGAATGATAAGAATAATAATAAGAATGTCTTGGAGACAAACACATTGCGGCACCTTCCAGACCTAACGCGTTGTAGCTGAAATCTTCACAGATAATTATTGTCGAATCTGCATCCAAAAATAGAACAGTAGTGAAGTTACTAACCCCCCCCCAAAAAAAAAAACCCATCATTAAAAGTCCTCTTTTTTTGTCAAGAAAAAATATGTGGAAAATCACACGAATACTCCTCTTTTTTCATTTTTTAAGAAAACAAAATCTGATAAAACTGACAAATAGGAATGGAAATGATCAAACTGGTCCTCAGAACTGTGAGGCCAACGCTTTCCAGGTGATCCACCGTGCCGCCTTCTTATTTACATCCATCCATCCCTTGCCGCTCATTCTCAAGAGGGTCACGGGGAGTGCTCGAGCCTATCCCAGCTTCCAACAACACCCTGAACTGGTTGCCAGCCAATCGCAGGGCACATTGAGACAAACAGTTGCACTCACAATCACACCTAAGGGCAATTTTGAGTGTCCAATTAACGTTGTGTGTTTTTGGGATGTGGGAGGAAACCAGAGTGCCCGGAGAAAACCCACCCAAGCAGGCACGGGGAGAACATGCAAACGCCACACAGGCGGCGCCGGGATTGAACTATGAGGCCTTCTTATTTACATTTATTTAAAAAATATATATATATATAATTTTCCAAAGAGATGACAAGAAGTAAAACTACAAAAGACAATGTTTTGGATGTTGACGACACAAATTATGTGGTGCGGGCGACTTGAAATGTACACACTTTGTCTTGCGTGCTGATTAGCAACAGTTAAAACCCCCTTGAGAAGCGATCAACGCGACAAAAGACACCTCGACAGCGTTGTCGCTTCTGATTATCGTCGCGCTGATGGAACATGACACGAAACCGGCGCGTCAGTGCCGATAAAAACAAATTGCTTCACGTCAAGTCCCGAAAGGGGAGACGAGAGAACGCCAGAAGGCGGAATGTCATCCCGCAGGATGAGGCTTTAATAAAAACCTTTCCTCTGTTTTCTCATCTTCCGGGTGGTGTCATCGCTGCGCGGACCGCAGGCGCTTGTTTCGTCCCAGCCCGGAGGGGAAAACTTGAGCCTCGCAAGCGCACGAGAGGCTTTTACAACTCAGATGGAAAAACATATTGCTCATTGCCTCGCGATGTTTCAATCCAATTCAATGGAGGGAGATTCTTTTTTTTTTTGTGGAGAGGTGATTAAATATGGTTTTTTTTTGGCAGAGGGGGGGAAAAAGCAGGAATAATTATAATAATAGGAGAAAATAAACAATTTGCTATAATATTTAAGTATTTTGAGGAAAAAAGTAATCATGTCCTGAGGAAACAAAAACACTGGAAAATGCAGAAATATCAAATTATGAAAAAAAAAATTCAGACAAAGTAGTTACATGAATGAGATTGTATTTTGTGAAAAAATAGTATCACTGGGAAAAAATAAAAGTGATGAAAAAATGTTTTGGGGGAAAAACAAGGTGCAATTAAATCCTACTTGAGAAAGGAAGTTCTGGGAAATTAGAACTTAAAAAAAATAGTACAGTGTGTTCACAGGAATGCAAAAAAGTTACACTACAAGGAAAAACAAGTTTGAATTTTTTTGGGGGGAGATTAGAAAATGAGTCCTTAAGTTAAAAGAATACAACAAAATTACAACACTTATTGAATTATGAGGACATAATATGACGACATAGATGTAAATAAATATAGTGAAAACAAATTTTATAGTATGACAATAGCCAAAGCGCAAAATCCAATTTATAGAGTAACTTTTCATGATAACAAAAACATAAAATAATAATAATAATAAAACTCAAAATTTAATAAAACAGCGATTCCCCAAGTGTGGGCTCCCTCTTGGGCAGGGGTGTCAAACTCATTTTTTGTCGCAGGCCACATTGTGGTTCCGGTTTCCCTCAGAGGGCCGTTATGACTGTGAAAGCATAAAAATCGTTTATCGCCTCATCATATTGACGCGTGAAATTTATGAATTACTTTTGGAATCAGAAATCAAGGGTGATGGGTTTTTCAACGATTGTTGATGTTTGGTAACGTTAAAAACGCTTGCAATACCTCAACATTATGATTTTGGGACAGATTCGAACAAGAATCACGGGAAGTTGACATACAGGATTTGCCTTCGCGGGCCACATAAAATCATGTGGCGGGCCGGATCTGGCCCCCGGGCCTTGAGTTTGACACCTGTGCACTCAGGGTACTTCACAGAATTACTGAATGAAATGAAACTAATTGCTTAATGATACAAAAGTTTTCTTTTTATTATAACTTTGTTTCCAAAGCCAGTTCAGTTCATTTACATACAGTTGATTTATAATAAACCTTAAGTATAATAGTCCGATTTATTCTTTCAGAACTGTTTTATTTTGCATAAATGTTTTAGTGGGCCATCACGTGCGTGTCCGTCCACATATTCTAAGAGGCAAAATATGAGCAAAAACTTTGCAGGGATGTTCAATGACATCATCGTATCGAGGCCCGGGTCACCTTGACCACGTGGGATGACAACCGGAAAATTGCGCTTTTGCGCCGATGTCGCTTTACCGCGTCAGTTTTTGGTGAATGCGGGTGTGTCTGAAAACCCGCGTTAAATGATTGATGAGCATCCAGAAGGAAGCAGATGCCCGAGTCTCCCCCCCCGCCCACTCCCCCACGTTCATTAGCGGCTGCCATGTTTTAATTAGCCAGGCTGAGGAAACAATCACCATGCGCATCTGTTGGATTAAAATAAAAACATACACGTGTTTCGATAGCGCTCAATTGTTGCGCCGCGTGCCCCCCGCGCGGCTAATTGCTTGTCGGTGTCACCCAGGGGTAATAAGAAAATAAAAACAAAATAAAGCTGCAAGCGGCGGTGAACGGGCCCCTCGCCACAGAATTTAGATGACGACGCCTCAAAATTACAATTAAACATTCATGACGTGTTCCGCCCACATTCGATGGTAATGGATCTTTCAAACAAAAATGGCTGATTTCCTGTTGCATTTCAATCATGGGCCCTCGGGACTTTTTGACGCATTATCTTGTGACGCACGCGCCCACTCAACTTCATGCCAATCGCCTTTTCTAACTTTTCAGGGGCCGCCGCCGAGTGAGAGACTTTTTGACCCCATGCTGTGCCCGCATTAGATAGCATGGGCAGAACCCCCCCCCCCAAAAAAAAAAAAAAAAAAACCCAAAACACTACCATTTCGCCTTAACCATCTCTTTTCAAATATTCAGTTGGGTGGATTTCCTTTTTGAAGTTCGTCAAAGTACCAGCCCTAAAACTCATACGTGGTTCCTTATCAGAACTTCACAGTAAGCTGCACCAATAAGAAACGAAAGATTATGCCTACATATCTTGCTTCGCCGTTTGTGTTTGGATATCCTATTAAGCTTAACAGAATTGATTAAGGCAAAGCTATTTGGGAGATTTTTTTTTCCATCCATCCATCCATCCATTTTCTACCGCTTCTCCGGGTCAGGTCGCAGGGGAAGTAGCTTCAGCACGGAATACCCAGACTTCCCTTTCCCCAGCCACTTCTTCGAGCTCTTCTGGATGGATCCTGAGGCGTTCCCAGGCTAGCCGAGAGACATAGTCTCTCCAGCGTGTCCTGGGTCGTCCGCGGGGTCTCTTTCCGGTGGGACATGCCCGGATCGCCTCACCAAGGAGGTGTCCAGGGAGCATCTGGATCAGATGCCCCAGCCACCTCATCTGGCTCCTCTCAATGCGGAGGAGCAGCAGCTCGACACTGAGCCCATCCTGGATGACCGAGCTTCTCACCCTATCTCTAAGGGAGAGCCCGGACACCCTGCGGAGGAAACGCATTTCGGCTGCTTGAATCCGGGATCTTGTTCTTTCGGTTATGACCCACAGCTCATACCCATAAGTGAGGGTAGGAACGTAGATTGACTGGTAAATTGAGAGCTTCGCCTTTCGACTTAGCTCCCTCTTTACCACAACGGACCGATACAAAGTCCGCATCACTGCAGACGCTGCACCGATCCTTCTGTCGATCTCTCGCTCCGTTCTTCCCTCACTCGTGAACAAGACCCCAAGATACTTGAACTCCTCCACTTGGGGCAGGATTTCATCCCCGACCCGGAGAGGCGCACGCCAACCTTTTCCGACTGAGGACCACGGTCTCGGATTTGGAGGCGCTGATTCTCATCCCAGCCGCTTCACACTCGGCTACGAATCGCTCCAGTGAGGGTCGGAGATCACGGCTTGGTGAAGCCAACAGAACCGCATCATCTGCAAAGAGCAGAGATGCGATGCTGAGGGCACCAAACCGGACACCTCCTACGCCTCGCCTGCGCCTAGAAATTCTCTCCATAAAAGTTATGAACAAATACAAGGGCAAACCCTTGACAGAGTTTTTTTTTTTTTTTTAAAGTTTTAAATGTAATTTTGACAGTAAACCCCAACAGCTTGAAAACTCTTTTGGAGGAATTGTTCACTATCTGCCAAACTGCTGCTTGTTTTCTAGTTAGTTCCGCATCTAAAATAATAATAACTGGGGCACGGCGGACCAGCTGTAAAGGGTTGGCCTCACAATTCTGAGGTCTCAGTTTCGATCCCGGACACCCGCCTGTGTGGAGTTTGCGTATCCTCTCTGTGCCTGTGCGGGTTTTCTCCCGGGCACTCCGGTTTCCTCATGACAAAACATCCATTAGTCGGAGATTGGTTGTTCGTTTCTATGTGGCCTGCGATTGGCTGGCAACTAGTTTAAGGTCTACCCTGCCTCCTGCCCGTTGACAGCAGGGATTGGCTCCAGCACTCCCGTGACCCTCGTGAGGATAAGCGGCAAAGAAAAAGGACGGATGGTGAATAATAACTGTCCAAATGATGGCTCGTATCTCATCAGGTGGCTTTCCTCCAGAGGTTTTTCTGTATTTCATAACGCCGGCTCGTCTGTGAGACTAATAAGTGGCGGTGGTCTACTACCAACATTAAAGATGTTTTTCATATTCAATAAAAGCCTTTTTTTTAAACTCAATAAAAGAGTAAGTGGGTAAGAGTACTTTGACGGCCACACGTTCCGCTCCAGCCGATAAAAGCATCACTTTGGTCAAAGAAAAACAGACACACTTTATTTCCACCCCAACAACAGTTACATGGAAACACACACAGAAATGTACTTACAAAAATGTCTCCAAACCGAAAGCAAGAAAACAAAACAAAAACATTCCACATAATCCAAAATAATCGCTCGTTCTGTCTTTTTGAAAGCGACGCATGTAATTTCACCCCTCCATCCCCCTTTTTTAAGAGATTCCCCTCTGCTTTCGGGTATAAACACAAGACGAGCGAAAATAACATCTGATTTCAGTCTGAAAAGATTATTATATACACACATAAAACATCGTATTTTTCCCTTCACTTCTTTCTTCTGTCCTTTCAAGGCATTGACGTCATTTTCCGATGCCAAATGGGGGAGAAAAGTGCATCGGAAGTCATTTGACGTTCCAATTTGGAGTGTGCATCCTTGTCCGCTTTAACACATTCATAATGCTTGACCGAAGGGAGCGGTGGTGAAGCGAATTACCGGATTGGTGGGGGCGTGGGGGTCTGGGGGGGAAGGGGGGGGGGACACGTCATGCTCTCTGCATGCCAAGAGAGGAAGAAATAAAAGCCTCTTTTTACTATTTGACTAGCTCGATCTATTGCAGACACACAATCTTGTAACTTTCAGAATCACGTTAAGGCATTATGAATGTGTTATTTCTAATAAACCGCCACCCGTTATCCGACTTGCAACATAAACACAACTAGGGATGGGCACTCAGGGGGAGGGATTATCGACTAATTCAAAATTCAACAATATATTTAAAAGGATGTCTCATCTGTTTTGAAATGCTTTTTGATCTTCAGTAGAGCAACGACGGGATTCCTAATGATCAATAAATTGATTATTACGCCCATCCCTGAATGGTAACCAGGGGTGTCCAAAACGCTTTCCATCAAGAGCAACATTGGGATAATAAAAATAAAAGAAAATTCCGCTTACATACACAATAAAGCAATTTCATATGTTGTGCAGTTGAATCTTTAAGGGAAGAAAATAACGTCACGACGACTGAATAAATAAAGTTTCCAATTAGAATTTTTCCCCATTAAAACTGCATTTACAGTTGATATGAAAAGTCTACACACCTCTGTTAAATTAAATTACATTTTTGAGGTGTTAAAAAATGAATTTGACTGAAACAAACCACGTTACAAAATTTTCAACCAGTGATGTGACCTTTTTTTTTTTAAATTATCATTAAGATGACCTCTTTATTATTATTATTACTATGGTTAGGCAAGTGTGTATAAATGTGATCCATAACATTCAAACACATGTTTGATTGGAGTCAGCACATTTTGTCATTTATCTTGGACTTTTTTTTTTTAATGTTACAAATTCCTGGCATTTGAAGATTGTTATGTAGACTTTTTATATCTGAAAACCAGAGCCCTGTCCATAGCTGAAACACAAGCAATTCGGATTTTTATCATTTGCCTTTCATCTTTTGATGTCAAACCCAAACGTTCTCAATCTGTAGAGCTAACGTGCAGGAATTAGCCTCACGTTTTCCATATTTTGACCTTAAAAAAATTGCATCAGCGCAACTTTTTTGAGAGATTGTGTATGGGGAGAAAGGCGAAGTGCATGGGAAAATTATCATTTTTGGAAATATCTGAGTTTGTGTGCACCTTTACAATATCCATCCATTTTCTTAGCCGCTCATCCTCACAAGGGTCGCGGGAGTGCTGGAGCCTATCCCAGCTGTCAACGGGCAGGAGGCGTACACCCTGAACTGGTTGCCAGCCAATCGCAAGGCACGTGGAGACAAACAGTCGCACTCAAAATCACACCTAGGGGCAATTTACAGTGTCCAATTAATGTTGCATGTTTTTGGGATGTGGGAGGAAACCGGAGTGCCCGGAGGAAACACACGCAGCCACGGGGAGAACATGCAAACTCCACACAGGCGGGGCCGGGATTGAACCCGGGACCTCAGACTGTGAGGCCAATGCTTGACAGCTGATCCACCTTGCCGCCACTTTACAATATTTGTCCACTAATTCCCAAAGTCAGACATTAGAAGGCGAAACGGAAAAGTTGGGTTTTGTGTGCACTTTACACTGTTTGCTACTTAGAAAGCATGATGCAAGAGGAACTGTTCGAAAGTGGGTCGTGTTCAGTTTATTTTTAGACTACGCTGTGGCGGGCCACTTGAAAAACGAGCACAACGGCCGAAAGTGGCACTTGAGAATCCCTTTGGACACCCCTGATAGAAAAAAGTCCTTCCATATAGCCATGTACAACAACTCAAAGGGGTGAGGGGCGGGGGGCGTGGGGGGAAACATAACAAAATCAGAAGACTTAATCCCGACAAAGAAAAGAGATGCACGTACAGAGCACCCGGTAATAAAGATCATGGCAGCAACATCTTGGACTCGCCATCTTGTTTTGAGCTTGTGTGTGGCTGCACAAGGCTCAAAAAGGCATAGAAAGCGAAAGGGGAAACGGGGGATTCAGACCCCCCCCCCCACCAAAAAAAACAAAACAAAACAAACAAAAACTTCTCCTCAGATGAGATCAGTTTTACGAGAGCCAGAGCGCAGTCAGCGAGGCGGAGAGCAGAAGACCCGGCAAACTGTACGTCACGCACTGGCAACCCAGCGTCGCTGCGAGCGTCCACCAATATTTCCACAACAGCGCGATCGAAATGCGACGCGAACAAATGAACCCCCACAATCCCACCCCCACCCACCCCCCCCGCCGAAGAAGGCGATCGGTGGGTACGACAATGTCGCGGTCCGCAGGTGCCCCCCCCCCCCCCGGCAACGCGCAGACAGGACGGGAGACAACATGGAGACGGGTGGAACAACAGGGAGAGAAGAGAAGGGGGGTGGGGGGGAGAGAGATAGGAGAAAAAAAAAAACAAGGTCAGAAATACAGAAAGCACAAGCCCTGAAAGGTTATAAAGATTTTAAAGTGAGGAGGTTTAACAAAAAATCATAATAAAATGAAGAGAAGTCATAGTGTGTTAGTGAGCAAGGCAGATGGTTTATTTTGCCAAGCGTGGGTGAAGGGTGGGGGGGGGGGAGCGATGGTGAATAAAGAAGCGTTTGCTTCTTGATACAGTTGCAAAACCGTGCAGGACGGAGCCCCCATCGGGAGTGGGCGCCGATGGGCGCCGGTGCAATTTGAGGGGAAAATCCATTCACAAAATCTCCACTGCAATGCTCAACTATCCACACGGTAAAACGTGGTTGACGATCGAGGAGCAGACAACTTCTGATAAGAGCTAGATGATGTGCTATGAATAATAAAGAAAATATTAATGATCCTGAAAAGGGGAATGCCTGAAATGGGGGGGGGGTGCTGAGGCTGTCCGATTAAAACTTGTATTACCATATTCTGATTGTGTAGCGTATAGGTGTCAAAGGCAAGGCCCGAGGGCCAGATCCAGTTCGCCACGTCCTAAAATGCGGCCCACTATGGACGTAGATTAGTGCCACCGGGATTTGAATTTGAAATGCCACAGAAAATGTTTTCAATAGTTGCTACAATTCGCTGTCTAAAATTCACCGTCTGTGCCACCAGGCAGGGTTACTTCAGGTCAGAACCGAGCACCCAGCCAATCCAGTTACGCTTTCTTAGAATGTGACGTCACATGACCAAGAAAGCGTAATTGCGATTGGCTGGCTGTTCTGCCCGGGTGGCACAGACGGTGAATTTTAGACAGCGAATTTGAGCAACTACTGAAAATGTGATCACTTTCAAATTCAAATCCTGGAGGCACTAATCGACTTCCATAGCCCACGAAAGCAAATTGTGTGAACCGACTTCATCTTTCTTGCTAAAATACCACAACTGGTTGAGAATTACAAGCATTTTTTTTAAACAGTCCCATTTTGAAATAAAATGTACAATAATTGAACAGTTTTCATGAGCTTTTGATTCTAAAACTAGCTATTAACTATCAATTTGTTGTGTATATGTAATAATAAAAACATAATAATAATGTTGGGTCCTGTGCTGTGAGATTTTGCACTTGTAAAATAGGAAACACCAGTTTGGAGTGTTTAGCCTGACTACTGGTCATGGTGGGGGGGGAGGGGAGGACAGAAGAACGGGCCCATGCATTTCGTTCACGTCATGAATGGATGTCCCCTCGCGCACTACAAGCACCTCAATAGCTTCTAAGCGGGGTGCAATCGCGCAGCCAAGGGAGGTTTGGCTGCATCAACAGTTGACCAGCACATTTCAAACTTTACAACATCGACAATTGTGTCACTTTTGCCACAAAAAAAAGAAGAGAAAAACAACAACAACAACAAAATATGATATGGCAACCACATGATGGAACTAAGCCATGTAAAAACAATCCTGGAATTAAAAGGGAGGATTGACTTGGACGATGCCCATGAGAACTGGCTCTCCCGAATAATTGGATTTTGTTGTTGCAGTTTCTTTTATTTTTTTTTTTTATTTTACACAATCCAAACCTCCCACAGCTATTTGGCTGGTGCCCAGGAACGGAAAGATACCGTTTTTTTTTCTGGGTTTTTTTTTTTTGCATGCCATGCGCTGACAGCCATGTAATGCCGATTGTGTCCAACAGGGTCAAGAGGCCAGAGAGTATTTATAAATATGTAAATACCATGCAAAGACTGAGAGGGGTGCATCCACAAGCAACCAGGCAACATTCTCATCTGTATGGTAATGCGTATGTACAATGCAGTGCGATGAGTCCAAAAGTGTGGTACCGCTTTTGGTAAAAGGGCTCCGTCTCATGGTAAGTGAAAGAATCACTGCCTGACTACAGCTCAGTTGTATTTAATTTTTAAGTTCAATATATTTGTAGTTAATTTGTTCGAACTAAATATTTTTTTTAAATGTTTTAAAGTAGAATTTTTATTTGTACATTTCATATGCAATTTTATGCATAACATAATACAGAGAAAAATAATGACACATTTTTTTCTTTTCCCCATATAAAGAAAAAAGTAAAAATTTTACTTTTTGTTTGTTTTTCCACTGGAAAAAAATAGATAAAAGTTTATATTTGCTCCAAAAATCTAAAATTCCAGATCCAAAAGTCCATTATTCTATTCTTTTGTGTTCTGGGGGTTGTTGTCTTTAATACAATATAGTATATCTCAATATAAACATTTATTATTTATACAGTATATGTGTGTGTGATGTGTGTAATATATATTTTTCTTTTTTAATTTAAAAAGAAATGGAGAAAAACATGCATTTCACTCCCCAGCATAAATAGAGTGTCTATTGTCCAAACATCTATCTTTCCATTTTCTTCTATTAAAAATCAATTACATTTCCAGAAACAAGCGTTTTCAATCAGATGGGGGTGCAATATTTTATACTGCATGCAAATGTCTTGAATAAACGCATCTTTGTGATTTTTATAATTAAAAGGGACTTCCAAAAAATGGACATCATATGTGGGTGCCTTTAAGGTTTGATATTGAAAGTAAAATGGGGCATTTTTGGAAAAAGATGCATTTGTATCGAAAAATGTTCCAAAGAGGCAAAAAAAAAAAAAAAATTGGTTAATTTTTTATTATAAGTGTTTTCAATATCAGCCTTCAGACTTCATTTCCATGTTTTTTTGTGTTCTCTCTTAGTGCTACAATGTGAAAATCCACTGATTTGTCCTTGGATAATCTCCACGATTGTTATAAAATGAGGCAATCAACTGAAAAGATTTTCCCATACAAAAGAAGAAAAGACTGGTTAAGACTTTGGGGTGAGGACGGGTGAACATTTTCTGAAAGTTGTTTTTGTCAAACTTTTTTTTTTTCCCTATTTTTTAAGCCTGCGGTGTATTGTGGCGGGGAAGCGGCCCAACTTCAACATTATTGCACACAGCACAACAGCAACAACAACTGCGGGTAGGCCGACCGGGACCGCTGGAGTCGAGCTTTTAAGGATAAAAAGCACAAAAAAAACAAAAAAAAACAAACTCTTGTTGCCTGCCAGACGAATATCTGCCGCCGCTTTCTTGTTTGCTGAGCGGCGGCCGCCTTAACGATGTGACTGAAGATTATAAGGGCGCGGCGAAGCATGATGCTAAGCTACGTGCCCACGTTTGCTTGCGCGCAAAGGTTCTCGCGCTGCAGTGTCTGCTCAACAGTTTACCGTTATCTTGCCTAGCCTGGCCGCTGGAATCCTGCCAGGTGCTTTTCAAATGCAAATCAGTTTCTGTTTGGTTGACAATCTGCACTTTGCATTTTAAATGCCACCCGCAACCGTGTTTTATGGCCATAATTTTACTTTTTTTTTTTTTTTTTTTTACAAAGAAATAAGCCACTTACGTAATAATATAGTAAAAAGAATGGGATATTAGCAGTTTTACCTCCACAGAATTTCAAAAATGCCTTTTTAGAGATAATAAATTCCTTGCTTTGAATTGACGTCTGGTACTCTATAGATAAATGTCCCTGGCCACAAAATGAGAAAATATGACAGTATAAAAATACCGCATGGGATTCTAAGAATGCATTTTTGCATAAATTGAATGCCTTACCCCTAATAGATGACTGGTATGGTTTGCATTTGAATAAATGAACATAGATGTCCTTAGGCATTAAACAAGTCGATATGGTGATTCCAGTTTTATAGCCAGGGTAGACCTATAATGCATTTTTACAACACTAAACGCCTTACCCCTAATGGACGCCTCGAACTTTATGCAATCAGTCACTCACATTTGAAATACGTACGGGGTGTGGTCAGTCATGCCCTCAGATATAAAGTTACGGGTGTGGTCCGCCAGTCATGCCCGCAGACATAAAGTTGCGTGTGTGTGTTCTGTTCGTAATTATGAGTGTACCCCTTTAAGAGCGGAGGGGGGTGGTGTCAGTTAAACTAGGAAGTAGAAGTAGGCTGAGCAGCAGCTCGTTCCATGCTAAAAACAAAAAAAAAAAGACGTCAGGCTGCGGTTCACTGCACTGGATCGGTTTTCATGAGCGCTGAGTGTGCGACAAGTGCGCAATTGCGCAACGGCACAGCTTTGAGAGAACATTGGTGAAGATTACACAAAATAAGCTATGTCTTTCAATATCGATGTATTTCTACTCGTAACAAATTTTACGCGCAATATTTTTCGTTTTCGACTGTGCAGATTTGCGAGTGCGACGGCGCGCGGGCGTAAAATCGCAGTGACTGTGAGGAATTGTTGCACTAGCATTTTTCTGGCCAAGAAATCACAAAACTGAATAAATGCCATACTTCAGAACAGAAGCCTTGTTCGGTCTTCAGCTGAATAAATAAATGCCTAAAGATAGCATGTGTTAAATGAATACATTTTTAAAAATTACGTTTCTGGCCACGGTAAAAAAAATACTTCTACACTATTAATTATCATTATAAAAAGCATTTTTTTTTCTTTTTTTTTTTTTACAAATAAACACCTTAATCCCAATTGTCGGTTTGTACTCTCTGCAGTTGTGTAAATACATGCCCTTAGAAAGTACAGAGTGAGTACCTTTCCGATCAGAGTGTTATAAAAATGCATTTTCACTCATAATGAATGCCTTACACCCCGCCCCCCCCCCCCCCAAAAAAAAAAAAGAAGCTTGCAACTCACGACGGATATTAAAATCAATAACTCAGGCCATTACTAATGTACTGCGGTTGATGTACTAGTCGCACTTTTCTGGCCACAACATGATAAAAATCCATTTTTATATTTGTACATGATTAAAGGCTAACCCCTAATTGCCTGGTCCTTTCTGCTACTGCCTGTGTGTGTTTGTGTGTGTGTGTGTGTACCCGAGCGAGGCAAAAATGAATAGAGTACCTGGCATGGTGGTGGGTTCTGTGGCCGTTGTGAACGACAGAATGCCGGCCTCGGACTTGCCCTTCTGGTTCACGGCCACGATACGGATCTCGTACTCCGTATTCCAGTCCAGCCCGCTCAGCACTATGTACTCGCTGCCGCGCGGCATGCGGATCTCGGGTTTCCAGTCGGACACATGCTTCTGGGGAAGGAAGTGGCAACAAAATCCGTTAAGCACTTTGTTTTCTAATCGTCGATAAAGGGGTTAAAAAAAAGATGCCACAGATTTTTAAAATGCTCTATGAAAGTGGCACTGACAGCAAAATATACATTTTAAAATAGGTATTGTTATCAAAACTACATATAATATTAATCACTTTGATGAGTCGGAAAAAGTGAGCTGGGAGCATTTTATTAAAGCGCAAAGTAGCGAAAGTATGACTCGACATCCCAGTGGCGGCCGTATTGTCTGTGACGTCATTTGCAGATGGCACACTGGGGCAGTCGCCATAGAAAACCACCAGCGGTGGCAACCACCCCGCGCGCATCGACTCATTTAGCAACCCTGACTTACGTACTTTATTAAGTTTTTACGATGTATATCTTTTGGTACATTCTGAGAGAAGGATTACGTCGTCACAAGCGGACGGAGCTTTTTATGATTGCTGCTTTTGGAGAAGTTGGTCGAGTTTGGTGTTTCTGTTTAGTACTTCTGTTTTGTGTTGTATTGTCTTGTGTGTGATTAAATTGCCTTAAATGAAAGTGGTTTGTTATATTTTGCCGGTTTGACCAAGGGGATTTATTCTAAACTCACACAACATACTACAAACTGTGAGACAAATTATCTCCCCCAACTATTATTTTTTTTAAAATAGCTCTATACACACCTACCTGTCATTTGAAACACACAAAGCTCTTGTCCTATGAACCTGTGCAATCCATTTTTCACCACGAATCGGGTCTTTTGGAAACGTGTGAAGAGCGAATCCATCCTCCTGAGTGTTCGAGCAAAATTCAGCAATACAACGAGCCGGTATTTTGGATAACACGATTAAAAAATGGATAATTTCTCGCCAGTACAACAGGTATAAACACTCGACTCCACCACTGTAGGCATCTCCAAAAAACATCACTTCCTGGTTCATCTTCAACACAAAATCCTTGAGAGACTTTACATGGCGGGAGATGAAAAAAAAAATCCACATACGGCAACGTTCTGACGTGCTGTAAACAAGGGGACGGGTCCATTCCATCTGATTTTTTTTTTGGTTAACAACATATTAACTTTTATGTTTTAGGTGTCAGCGGCACTTCAAAGTCAGCCCAACATTTTTTCCTCGTCCACATTTTTTTGTGTGTGCCTGTACATGTATATACTGTAACTTCATACACAGTTACATACTGTATTTGTCGTCATTTTATCTTTGTGATTGTGTATTGTTCAATGTCCTTGGGCTGTTTTGGAAGGTTCTTGAAATAAAAACAACATCCTATCCAAGGTTATAACAATCATCAAATTGGGGCAAATAAAAACTCAGATGATTCACACAAAAATCTTGCTTTCTTCTTACTCGGCTGCTCCTCCCCATTGAATACACATTTAAGACTGTCAATTGCATCATCTTAATTCGTACTATTAATTATATTATTATAACATAATTTAGTAGTAGAAGGAAATTGTAGAAATCTCCCAACTCAATTGAACTTTTTTGAACAACATTTTCAAAAACGATTTCGGAGCAGTTTGGAAATTTCAAGTCTGGGATTTAAAAAAAAAAAAATCATGATGCTCATTTAACATTAAAAGGAACACTTGAAAAGAGAACTCTCATATGCCACCGCAAGACCTTTGGGAAACTTCAAGTCAGGAAAAAAAAATATATTAATAAAAATCCATTCTGAAACTTTTGAAGTAGTAACGATCCTCTTTCAGTCAAATTCCAAAAACGGAAACCAAACCAAATTAACAAATTGGAACAGGAACTAAGCCGAGCAAAACTTCGAAAAATGTATCGAAAGAAACGGAATCAAACTGGGTTGAGCCTTGCCGTTGAGTAGCAAAAACCTGCAAGAAAATTGATGCCCACCTTAAAAAGGTTTGTAATTGCCTCTGGATGCCACGAGGGGGCTGCATCTGAATGAAGCTGCTCAACTGACTTCAAAATACCGTTGTAGTTCCTAGAGGTCAAGATGCCCTAATATGTTGCAAAACACTACTTTTGTCGAATTTTCTCTACTTACGCCGTTCAACATAATTCTTTGACATCAAGATCTCGCAAAATAGCGTCAAAGCGCTAGATTCATTGCGGCTGGTGAATTTTTCAGCAAAGAGTAAACATACGGGAAACACTAAAATATAATGACATAAGGCGACTGGAAAATACTCACAGCCTTGTATCGGACCAGGTAGTGCTTGATCGGGGAGCCGCCGTCGTCCTGCTTGATCCAGTTGACCTTAAGAGCGTTGCCCTGATTTTGGACCATGGCCTCCAATTTCGGGGCGCTGGGTTCCCCTATGCAGAGCAAAACGAGAGTGACAAATTGAGAGGGCGGTTGCTATGGAAACGGCTACCAGTAAGAGAAGCTGTTTTTTTTTTTTTTTTAGGCAACCACTATTGTGGAGTAAAGCGTTTAAAAAAAAAATGTCAAGGCACTTTTAGGCAGCAGGATGCTGGCTTTCACTTTGAGGCTGCTCATTAAGGGCAGCGTCCTGTGAGTAATGACCGCCGGGACGCCGGATAACGAGCTGCCGGGCGTCCATTGGACATTAATTGTAAGGAAGTTCAGTCGGTTTGTTGTTTGTTGACAGTCTGTGGTGGGAGACGCTTAGTAATTACGAAAAAAAATGTACCGGCTCCCCGGGTTGTACAAGAGTCTCAATATCACTTTCGAGATCACATATGGCAGATCTATAACGAACATTGGCTCCAAATTTGAACGTTTGCCAATCGCATTTAGCAAACAGGCAACAGTAAACGCTGAGGAAAGGCAGTATTGATGTTAGTGATTGAATCCCGAGACTTTGTGCATTCCAGTTAGCATGACAAACGGAGACACAAGTGAACGTTAGAAGAGAGAAGTAGTTCAATAGGGTGGGCAGGCAGACAATGTAGTAGTATTGCGGTTAGCTTGTTTTGTTGTTGTTTTCCTCGTGCAAGGGGGAGAGATTTTGTGAGAAAAGGAGAAGAAGAAATTCCTTCATGCAGGCTGTTTAGGGTGCTCAGGTGATATGTGTAAAAACTGAGAAAATGGAAGTGGAGTGTCATACTGTACTGAGTCAGCAGGATAAGAAGGGGCAATTAAATCATACATACTTGGATTTCACAAACTAGCATACTTTCTATTTTTCTAATGTACTTTTTTTCCATTTCCAAAACAGCTTCCGTGCATATCGACAGTGTTGGACAAGACATAATAGATAATAATCATAATAAATGACACATGCGCATAGACAATTTACTGTGAGAATCACCTGAACAGAACAGAACAGGAAGTAGTAGAAGATGAGTCATCAATCTGCATGCAGCACTACAGTCATTGGCCGTCCAATCAAATACAATAACCACATTTACCATGAGTAGCCAGGAAGTAGTGAAAAAATTATCTATAATTATTAAATCATGTCTTCAATTAAAGGTCATCACAGGGGGACATGAAGTAATTCTGCTCCGAGTTCAACACATTACAAAAATGCAATGAATCAACACAGTATTGGCTTAAACCAATATAAAATGTACATTACGTTTTTCACGTTGAATTTTTTTTTTAATGTTGCGTATTGGGTGTGGGTGGGGATAGTGCAATGGCATATTCAAATTAAAACAATCAATATAAGACTACCAAATACAATAGATTGTTATCTGCTTTCAGACAAAAACCTAATTAAAAAAAATTAAAAATAAAAACTCTTTTGTCAAAGTCACATACTCACTCTAAAACAGTTCCGCTGCGACAAAAACATCAACGCAGTGATTATTGCACTCCTGCGCATTGGTGTTCATTTTTAACGGTTCTTGTCTTCGAGAGTCATTTAGGCATGAATCGCAGCCGTGGTAATTAACGGGTTACGACGGAATTCGTCGGTTTGAGCGATGTCTTATTAACGGATGCCGCGTTAGAAACGTCTTCCGCTTGAAACGGCCTCGTCTTACAAAAACGCGCTCCTTAACAAGTCATTTGTCTGCAAGTAATAAGCAAAAGTTACCTTCTGTTGGCCGGCGATGTCGACATCATCAGCACCCATGCAAGAGCCACATGTCAATGTCACATGATGCGCAACCACACGATTGGTCGAGGGAGGGATGGGGCGGGGCACAAACCAGGGCGGGGCATGTCGGGAGTGGGAAGGAGGGGTACAAAAGGGAAACAGTTTTGGAAATGATGAAAATGTTAACATAAAAAAAAAAATTAAATTAAATGAACACAAACAACAAAAACACAAACAAAAATGTTTTTTTTTTTTTTAAACACAAGAGTGAGAGTTGAAAATGTTACTTCAAAACAACATCAATAAAGCTTTTATAATGGTGACATTTGAGCCTAATTTGACATTATTTTGTATATTATTTCTTTTTTAACTTCCAAGTTGTTCCAAACAAACAACCAGACTCAGTTCAACATTTAAAAATGGCCAATCCTTAACAAAGCCTTACCGTATTTTCTGCACTATGAGGCGCACCTAAAAGCCTTTAATTTTCTCAAAAGCCGACGGTGCGCCTTATAATCTGGTGCGCCTTATATATGGATCAATACTGACCCTTTAATACAGCTCCATCTAATGGATGCATTATGTAACCCCACCCTCTACTGTAGCGTCTATTCTATGCGCCTTATAATGCAGTGCGCCTTATATATTAAAAACTTTTAAAACAGGCCATTCATTGAAGCTGCGCCTTATAGTGTGGAAAATACAGTACTGAGTTTTATCTGTACCTTCATCATAGAATGGAACTTTGGATTATGAATTTAATGGCGCGTGAGATGAAACGCTCACAAACTGAGGTAATGTTTCCCACTGGAATGGTCGGAAATGCATTTAATCCATTCTTATCTATTTACCTTATTTTGCTCGTTGTGAGGTGAGAAATACTGTGCAATATAGAAATAGGTGAAAACACCACTTATGATAATGGAAAACTGTTTGCTTGCAAATTACTGCGTAGTTAGCCTTTTCGGGTACAGCAATGCTTACTTTTGCTGTAGTGACTGCTCGCCGTGAATGGCCGCCATCTCTCACGATGCACAACGGCAACGTTTTGCGTCACACTGTGGGATGTGGCGAGCATTTTACTAATATATAAAAAAAAAAACTAAGATAACCTGAAGCAGGAAGCCGATCATGTGTAAAAAAGCATCAAGTTCTGATGCCAAGACTTTTTCTAAAATGAATTCTTCGCAAACCGACTCATACATGAATTTTCTCATTTGGAAATCGAGGTTCCAGTGGAATATAGTTTTTCTGCTGTGATAGCAACATAAAAAGAAAAAAAAATGAAATGTTATTTCTTGACACTTGAAAAACCACAACAACACAGATTGGTCGTTAAAGGTTTGCATAAGTGGTCTAAAGTGCTTGTTCTATGTAATGCTAAAGCCAGTCTATAAATTGTAAGTATGACAAGTGTGATGACAATAGATTTTTGTTAGGAACATGAAGTTAGAGACGTACTTGTTGTGTCAAATATGAATTTTGACATCCAAATCTAGACTATGTAGTCACAGGGAAATTAAGATGGAGTGGGGAGGAGTTATTTTTGTTTAGGTTGTTACTTTATGGTCGCAAACCGAGCGATCCGAAGAGTCACCAAAGACAAAGATGTTTGATTGTAGCGCTTACAGTCACTGTAAAAAAAAAAAAAAAAAAAAAAAAAAAAAAAAACAGCATCTGACAGAATCGCTTCAGTCCTACTTTATGGACTGGACTGGACTGTTCTGTTCTGTTGCATCCAAACAAGTCAATAGTTTGATGTTCTGTCTGCTCCAACTCTGACCCACATTGGTTGCCAATCTTCTACCACCAACACCACCACCATCATCATCATCGTTAGTTAGAGCTAATCTCCAGGGGCCGACGGCGCCATTCCTCTTGCCACACACATTTCAGTATCACATCCGCTTGGAACTGGCCATGGCTTTAAATATCCGTGTGAAAAGTCAACTGCTTCCGATTTAAGAAGCCTCGTTCTTATGATCAAATTGCGATTTAGCGTATTAGCATATTTCAACAAACAAAGGCCAGGGAGACATTTATTGACTTAACTGTAGATAGGGGGAGGTGTCTATTACTCTGAAGGGTTTATTTTCATTAACTTTTTTTCGAATAATAAACAGTATTATCAGTGTACTACTAGGAGAAGTGCATATTTAAACAAATTAAAGATTGCTATGGGGAAATACGATAAGAAGCAAGGCGGACTTGGCAGAAAAAGTGGAACATAAACATGGATGCTCACATCATTGTGGAGCGACCACGTTGAGAGGAATGCTAATCATGGTTTTGCCTCCATAGTTGCCGCTGTTCTGGTTAGGAACCCAGCTCAAAGTGGCTCAACAATTGACTGTGCTATTAAAACCTAATTTGGGTCGCTCCAACAAGCGGGGAACTTGGTGAATAAATACAGTTCTAACAACCCCCCCCCCCAAAAAAAAAAAAAAAACTTAGAAAATTTGGGCCTGTATTGATATTACAAATACAGTAAAGCCTCGGTTACCGAATGTCCCCGTTTTCAAACAAATCGGTTTTCAAATGAAAAATTTGAGATTTTTTTGCTTCTGTTTTTGAACGAAAATCGGTACCCGAACGCCCCCGTAATGCGCGCGGCCAGACCAGCTGAGCCAGACACGCTTTGTTGTGAATTCCCACGCCGCCGAAAAAACCCGGAAATAACATACTGCGGGCGGCGCAACCAGTTGACCCAACCACGACGCGTTTTGTTATTGTCAATTCGAACGCCCTCCCGAAAAAAAAAAAAAAAAGAAATGACATAACGTGCGTGGTGCAACTAGTGTACTTTTGTTATTCTATAAAACACCTGCTCTGTACACAGACGTGTCCCGGTAGAGACTGTTGTTTTTCTTCTTATCGATAACTACCGTATTAACCCTCAATCATGGCTCCAAAGAAGGCAAGTTGCTTGTTTAAAGTTATTCTGCACTTTAGTTAATAAAAAAAACCAAAACGTCTAAACGTTTAAAAACGCTGGGGGCCGAATCGCTACAGATACGGCAATGTACTCCCAGCCTAGCGTACCCTACTAATAAAGCAAACATTTTTCAGAAAAAAATAAATACATTTCGTCAATTATTTTATTATATAAAGTATTTAAACTATATACGTATTCCTACTATGCAGTTTATTATCACAAAAAGCTAAAACAAATGCTTTAAAAAGCCCATTTTTTTTAGGATTAGAACGCATTATTTCTTTTTCCATTCATTGTAATGGGAAACATCTATTCAGTTTTCAAACAAATCACTTCTCGAACCGTTTTCTGGAACGGATTGTGGTCATGAACCGAGGCATCACTGTACAAGAAGTAAACGTGTTACAATGGCTCCGGTGGATTCCAATTAGACACGCTACATATAATTGGCACTCCAGTTGTATTTAACAAACGTCACAAAAAACACATTCATTTCAGTGCAGTTAGTAAATCCGGCACTATGCTAGTCCGTCCGGGTACGCTGTACTATACTAGCTATATCTCTGCACACCAGCGGCAAGCGAGTTAGCTGCGACGACTTCGAACACAACGCGACAATCGGTGGCATACTCACTAAGTGCCATACTGGTGGTGACAATAAGGGGTGGAGCCTCTGATGTTGCTGAAAGATGGCAGGGAAATCTTAATTGCTTCGTACAGTTGTGATACTACGATAGATAACTCTGGATATGTATATTGTATTAATCCGGTAGCACATCGTAGAGCAGCAAAATGACAGCTGTTATAATGTTCAAATAAACAGTATGTATACCAGTAAGTACAACCTACATCACTTTTTTTAACTGCAAAATTCATCCATCCATCCATTTTATTAGCCGCTTATCCTCACAAGGGTTGGAGGAAGTGCTGGGGCAGGAGGCGGGGTACACCCTGAACTAGTTGCCAGCCAATTGCACGGCACGTCGAGACAAACAGCTGCACTCACAATCACACCTAGTGGCAATTTAGAGTGTCTTATTAATGTTGCATGTTTTCGGGATGTGGGAGAAAACCGGATTGCGTGGAGAAAACCCACGCGGGCACGAGGAGAACATGCAAACTCCACACACAGGCGGGGTCCGGGATCGAACCCGGGACCTCAGAACTGTGTGGCCAACGCTTTTCCAGCTGACCCACCGCGCCGCCCTGCAGAGTTCACATAATCTTAATAAATAACTAATAAAATAATGAAAAAAAAATCTGCCACATTTCCAATTCTTTTCAAAACTCGGCTGATTTCTGTACCATCCAAATTCGTCCCGCGGCAAATGAAAATTCACATCTTTTCAGCATGAAGACGACATTAGAAGAACTAAATATAAAAGCGCTCTCCTCCAAGCACTAACAAGCCCTGTAAAGATTGGTGGGACTTGGAGCTCTTTAATGTGTAATCCTTACGGGGGAGATTTAAATGCAAAGACGTCCCAGCCTTTAACATTACGACCGGTAAGTACCTCATTGATTTCCTTATGATAATACACCTCGGTTCCCAGTTGCGTGTACCTCATTTAAAAACCCTCGCTCGACGCTAACGAGCTGAATTTGCAATTTACTGGCCGACGGGAAGAGATGTTAAGGAGGAGAAACGCTAAGGGAACGGTAAAGGGAAAAGCTACGCTATATATAAAAAAAAAAAGGCCATCTATCGCACTGCTTAACAAACCTGAACCCGCTTTAGAGAAATGGAACGGAATGCCACCTAGAAATAATAAAACAAACAAACAAACGTTGAAGTGATTGCTTGGCATTTGTTCTATCAAAAGGGGGGAAGGGGGAAACCAAGCGGACAGGGCAGGACAGAAAAGACAGAAGAAACTTACGTGTGAAAGAAAGGCCTGAGCGGTCCGATGGAAAACACAACAGATGGAAACCGCCGTGAGAAACAAACAAAAAGAAGAAGAAGGAGAAGAAACAGAGACAATGAAAATGAGAATTGAGAAAATTCCCCAAACGTGGCCTCGGGAGAATGACTTGGACTGACATTAACGTGAAGTGATGAGAAAATCCGGTCAAGTATGCAAGGTGTCGAGGAGAGAACCGACAGACGGAGGTCTGGTATGGATTTAAAAACAAACTGTCTACGATTTATTTATGAGCCTTTGTGAAGAGGGCCTGGGAAAACTCAGGTGTGGATCAATATGTGAAAAGAACTGCGTATGTGTGAGCTTTAGATGCGATATGTAAGTGCCTTATAGTAGGAGAAAAAAAAAACCATCTTGGGAAAACGCTGCCATTTGCTGCCAAGAAAAACAAAGACAGGTTACGAATCAATGCGAACGGCTATTTAAAGGTACGGTACGTCCTAAAGATGCGCTTACAACGATGAATCAATTAATTGAGTTCTTTAAATAGGTTGTTTGTATATGTGATACTCATGTGCAGTGGTGATTTTGAATATATATTTTTTAGGTGTCACTTGGTGTCCAAAGTTGGAGAATTAGATTACATGAGAGGAAAGAAATGGCATGGTAGAGAACAACAAAGTACCATTTTAAGTCGTCACACTAGCAACTCTAGTTATTACACTTTATCTTTTTCATATCGGGACATTAAAAAGACCAACGTTTTGAGGATATTTGAACTCGGTTGCTAACCAAAACAGCAGCACCGACCAAAGCACGTAGTCAGTCCGTCGTGTGAGTTAAAGTGAGGAGTGAGCAGTGTACATCCTTAACGGCCATTTTGAACATAATGCGGCTTATCACTTCCGTCCAGCGTGCCTCCGTTGTTGCTGTAACAGCACGTTATAATAGCGCAACGCCAAGAAGTGCCACTGCTTGCGAAAGTATGCTAATCCGTTGTAATTATGAATTCCAATACAGCAGCTGCATCAACTCCAAACCGACAGTTCAACCGGTGAACAGGATGTATTTCATTTCGACGCATTTGGTTTGCAAGAAAAGGAAAATCACCGAGGAGCAAAAACATTATTGCGCTCAAGATGCTTACCGACACGCAAAGGCTCATCTCAAGCAAATACCGTGAACGGTATGACGAAACTAAAACATATGCTTTAATTTTGCCTTTGTTAATAATATTCTTTTCTTTACACATTTGTCTACATTAAATGAGTGTCATGCTAAAAATTGCTTTGTCGCAATGACATCACCCGGAAACCTGCCTACGCTGAAGTTACGGCTGCCAAAAAGAATAGAGGATGTCGGGGTCGTGGGGGGTGGGGGTACGTACGGATTGGTCCGGTCTTGAACTTGACGGCCGCGCTGCTCTCGCCTTCTCCTTTGCCATTGATGGCGGACATTTTGACCTCGTAGTTGGTGTTTGGTATGAGGTTGTGAATGGTGATGCTCATCAAGTCTGGAGGAAAGACAGCAAACTTTAATTGTTCAGTATGCAACAAAACTGGGAAGAGTTTTTAAAAAAAATGGATTTATTTATAAAAAAAAAAAAATTATTGTCCACAAAATCCATTATTTCTTCCATTATTCTTTTGAGTAATGACTACCATTTTATTACAAGTTTTTCAAATGGTCATAAAACCCACCATTTTAAATTTGTTTCCATTTAAATTTTACAAGTTTACAAGTAATTTGAAAAAAGTGCATATCCTTTATCAACCCATCAATTTTCTGAGCTGCTTATCCTCATGAGGTTCGCGGAAGTGCTGGAGCCAATCCCAGCCGTCAACGGGCAGGGGGCGGGGCACACCCTGAACTGGTTGCCAGCCAATCGCAGGGCACATAGAGACAAACAGCCGCACTCACAATCACACCTTGGGGCAATTTAGAGTGTCCAATTAATCTTGCATGTTTTTGGGATGTGGGACGAAACCGCAGTGTCTCCCGGGGAGAACATGCAAACTCTACACAGGGGGAGGCCGGGATTTGAACCCCGGTCCTCAGAACTGTGAGGCCAACACATTTGCTCCACTATTTCACCCGCATATAATATTTTTCAAATTGTATTGTTTTGTACTTTTAAGATAGCATAAAAATAATACCCACAAAACACATACAATTGTAGTATTTCCCCATTTTAACTTTGTATTTTGTATTTCAAACTGCCCATAAAATCCAAAACATTTCAAAAGTATTTTTAAAACATTTTTTTTTAATTCAAAACAAGAAAAAACTCTCACATACAATAATGCCCATTAAAAAAAAAAACTTTAAAAAAGAAAATCCATAACTCATCTTGGTTATACAATATTTTAACATTAATGTCCAATAAAACTGTATCTGTGCCATTTTGCGAATTCATATACACCGCATATGCAGTGAGTTAAAACTGAGCATTATTATTATTTTTATTATTATATATAAGCTTTTTTTTTGGTATTAGATTGCATCCGATTGTGTCGGAGTACTGTGGCAGTACTTCTTTCAAACATGTGATGGCAGTCCTGCTTTGGAGAGGTGAGAAATCCAAGCCGAACAGCGTTTCACCGTACAGTGCAGCGTCTCCCAAAAAGTGAGGACATTTTCACTTTTCCTTTTTTAAACATTTTATTTCTCACTTTTGAAAGGATTTTAATCATGTAAAGCACATTGAATCCGAGTACCTTGTGTATGAAATGCACTACACAAGTACATTTGCTTTGTGTTACGTCGCTTCCGCAAGAGGTCTTCTCATTTTGCTTGCCAGCGTTTTAAACATTCATCCACCCATCCATCCATTTTCTTATCCGCCTATCCTCACAAGAGTCACGGGGAGAGCTGGAGACCTATCCCAGCTGTCAACGGGCAGGAAGAGCAGACCGAAGCAATGTTTGGACTACAATAACCCCCCACATATTCACTTCTTTTTGTAACCTAGCCCCCACTTATTTAATGAAAAACTGAACTATTCACGGTTTTTGTGCTGTTTCTCAGACAACACCAGATGCCGCCAAAACCATGTCTAACAAGAAAGTAGTACATGCTAGTGTCAAGGAACTATGTTTAAGTGATACATCTTTACTTCTACTTTCAACATATTACTTTTTATTATTATTATCCATCCATTTTCTTCACCGCTTATCCTCACGAGGGTCGCGGGGAGTGCTGGAGCCTATCCCGGCTGTCAACGGGCAGGAGGCGGGGTACACCCTGAACTGGTTGCCAGCCAATCGCAGGGCACATCGAGACAAACAGCCGCACTCACAAACCCACCTTGGGGCAATTTAGAGTGTCCAATCAATGTTGCATGTTTTGGGGATGTGGGAGGAAACCGGAGCGCCCGGAGAAAACCCACACAGGCACTGGGAGAACATGCAACAGGTGGGGCCAGGATTTGAACCCCAGTCTTCAGAGCTGTGAGGCCAACCCTCTAACCAGTTGCTCCACGTTGCCTCCTCGTTTTAAACATTGACGGCTGAAATTTACAGTTGTACAAGCTGTAAACCCAACACTTTACACATCCACAAAGTCTCATTTCTTGAGTGGCTTCCTACGAAAATGTGAGGCGTGCACGCGCTTGTTGCGAGACGTGCACTGTGTACTTGGTGCTGCTGTTTTTGGTTAGCAACAAACGAGCTCGGGGGTTGAATCTTTCATGTCACTGTGCAGACAAAAGCATTTTCGCAACACTCGCTAAAACCTTACACATGACCTGTTTATGTGCTTCAGTAGGTGCCGCTCTTTCGACTCACGAATGGGTTTTTGCACTGAACTCTTTCAACTCTGCGTGAACCACAAGTATATGAACTGACACCATTTGTAATTTTTCCCGATGGTTGAAAGGAAGGCGTCTATTTCGGTAGAGGCGAGAAGTTTATTTTTTCCAATGAATGACAGACTGCGACTAGCTGGGGCTCTCGGAGTAGCGGCAGCCAATTGACAAAATGTGATATTCAGCGACGTGACGACAGCTGGAGAAAATCCAGGTCCTGTGTTTGCAGAATGTTTGAATTTTACGTCTGTTTTCTCAGCCGTTGATTCGCTAACAGTGGGTTTCAGGATGTCATTACTGTAAAGTACCAACTGGAGCTTTATTGATTTAATTAAGGGGACTGTTGGGGCCATTTTTGTGATTCGGAATTCACCGATGAATGTTGAACGTGTGCGCACAGCGAAATGCAAAGTGCATCCCTCGGAGCGCTTGTATTTTATTTTATTTTATTTTATTTTTTTGCTTAGCGCATTGGTTTACATGACAGGTGGCTCTCGGGCCGCGAGATGACAGCAACCAGCGAGCAAAGCCGCTGACAGATACGCCCCATGCGGGGAAACAGGACAGGAAGCATCCAGATATGCCAGCGCCACCGCGTCTCGGCGGGACTGGGCTATTATCTGGGGCTTGAGCCGACTGTCATCTCAGCCTCACTCTTGGCCAGACGTCGGCTGCATGCGGCACTGTCATGTTTGGATTAGCTCCTGGTGATAGCTCAAGTGTTATCTGCCCCTCCTTCCGTCACGTCAAAGAGTCATTTTCTTTTTTTCTTATCCACAAAAAGTTGACAGAAGGGAAGTGCTAGCGTATTGGCAGTACAGTTCCCATCAGGTTTTGATTGACCAAAGCACGGAAAATGCATGCCTGCGTTATCATGAAGAAAATAGCTTATTTTCATGATTCTTATGGTACGAGTACCACGAGTGCAGGGGTCGAGTACCTATGGCTGCGACTGCCGTGGACAAAGCAGAAGAGAGGCCGTAAATAGGAGGCCAGCGACCAGATGGATGATAAGATTTTTTTTTTTTTTTTTTTTTTGGCACACAGTCACGCAATTGACCAAAACTGCTCGGATCAACACATTGAGCACCCCTCCTCTATAGTCTCAAAACACGGTATGAATGTCATTTGATTTTTGCACAATTTGTCTCATTGATCGGCCTCACCTTCATTGGCGTCGTATTCCTTTCCAGTCCAGTCCTGGCCGTCCAAGCGCCATTCCACCAGATACTTGATAATGGGCACTCCTCCGGAAGAGTCCGGCTCGTCAAACTCCACCACAGCTGAGCTGGAGAACGGCTCCAGTCGTTGGATCTTTGGCGACGAGGGCACCTCTGCAACGCACGAAAACAGGGGAGACGGGTTCAGTGCCAGTAGGGAACGATGTTGGCGAGCAGAGAGCGAAGATGGGGTGGAATACTAAGACCAAAAGGGGGGATATGTAACTGCGCCGACTTGGTAAGCACATCCTGTGTTAGCGCTGTTAATACAGAATAGCTCCATGGGGGAGAAAAAAAATCTGGAAAAAAGTCACTATTTACAGTGTAAAGTGGCTTTTGACACAAATTTAGACGTTCTAAAATTGCAGGGTCGATTTCACCCACCCAACTCTGTCTGAAAGGCCTCCGGTGATGACAAGAGACCCATTGGTTTGCGACGGTAAATGTTACTTGTTCCACCATGAAATTAAGGTGACTGCTACATTGAGCTTTGAGCTACATGTCAAATTGTTTCTTCAAAAGCGTCCTTTTGTCTATTTAGTCGCTTTAGGCATCCCAGAGCAACCCGTTAAAAAAAAATACAAAAGGCTATATGGTGGGTAGGTAGTATGTTACGCAATTGGCGTTTGATGATGTTACCACGGTTAATCTGACTTCACTGTGTTTGGTCAAGGTCTGCGACGGCCTCCCCAGTCTTGGGGGGGAACATTTTCAAGGTGGAGCGTTGCCATGTCCAATCCATCTCAGCAAGCATTCCAGTGGGATTTTCAATGCAGCATCATAGCAATGTGTCACATTGTAATTTTTCCTCTCTTTGTTGCCTGTCCTGCGGAATGTTGCGTTTTATCGGTAAAATCTAATCAGCTCTGGGCCAGGCACCATCCATCATTCTTTAGTCATTATTGCTTATCGTGTATGAGTTTGTGAGGAACTTGGAGTCAATAACATCCCCCCCAAAAAACGCTGCATCAACATAACATAAGAACATAAATACATGGTGGAATACCCTTTACACACAGAACCAGCATCGTACCTCAGTTATGGCTCTGATACTATCTCAAAGGGCGGAATATTAACAGCTTGATTGTTGCCCCATTCAGGGCCCATGTTATGAATTTGATTCAACCTCAAAATATTACTGGGATGACTTTCTAGCTTCTACTTCGGTTCTGTCTTTTTATAACTGCAACATGAAAAAGACATGGGTACAACCTAGACCAGGGGTGCCCAGACTTTTTTTTTTTTACCCCGAGATCTACTTTTCAAGCACCCAGCCTTTCACGAGCTACCGATGATGGGAGGTGGGGAGTGCGGCGGCGGGAGGATGATGATGACGCTCCCAAACCGTTTTAAGGTTAATGTTGTGTTGCCTCCTATATTTAAGAAAAAAAAAAAACAGAATTAGCTTTTTGTGCACTGTATTGTCTATGGCTTCATCCTGGATCCAAGGTGGAATTTTAAAATGACACACTGTCTCATCCTGCACTTTCTACTTTGGCTTCAGATCAGACCTTTCCCACTCGGAAAAAAGAAAATCTCATCCAGTTTAACCCCTTTTTTCTTCAATTATTCACATACTCCCAGTTTTTAAGAGCAGTGGGGTGGTTTTGAGGTAAACTAGGAAAAAGAGTGTGTGGCGGAACAGCGGTCGTTATTAGAGAAAGTTCCGTGTGCTGCCTAAAACAAACCAGTGGCTTCTTTTCATTTTTTTTTTACAGTACGTATGTGAATTGTGCCATTGGATGTAACAACCAGTCACTCATTGAATCACATTGCAAAATGCCACAAATGGAATAGCTGTATACAGCGTTAAACTTTCAATTTGCATTGGATTATTATTTTATTTTCCGAAGGGACTGCATCAGTGGTGCACAATTGCACACCTGCGCAATTTAGAGGGAACACTGGCTGACATCGATTTTTTATACTTTTTGGTACGCTGTCCCGCGATCAACTGGTCAATTGACGCATTGAGCATCCCTTACCTAGAC
The DNA here is from genome assembly GCF_019802595.1 of Syngnathoides biaculeatus. Taxonomy (NCBI): domain Eukaryota; kingdom Metazoa; phylum Chordata; class Actinopteri; order Syngnathiformes; family Syngnathidae; genus Syngnathoides; species Syngnathoides biaculeatus. The sequence continues at coordinate 13,433,845 of NC_084657.1, forward strand.
TAATCTCAGTTCTTGAACTTCACACCCTGGTTCTATAATAAACCTCAAATAACCTGAGCACCAGCAAGGAAATGTCAAAGCAAGAATCTTTCTAAAATGTTTGTCATGTGATCTAAAAGAATCCCAAACCTGCTTGGATGAGGAGAAACTCCTTGGACTCGATACCCATCACATTGCTCGCTGTGCAGTTGTAGCTTCCAAAGTCACTCTGAGATTCAGGGAAAACCTGAGCAGACAAATAAAAATAAAGACTAAGGAGCTGCTACGTAACAACAGCGCTGTCGTTGCAAGTGTTACCTCCAAGTAGCTGATGCGCGGCGTGCTATAGAGCTTCAGATTGGTGGTGTTGTCAGAGGGTACCTGGAGGCCGTCTCGGAACCAGGTGACGGAAGCCCCGGGGTGGGCCTCCACCTCGCAGCTGATGTTGGCCGGGTTTCCCTCCCAAGTGTACACCGTCACCACTCCCATAATCTTTGGAGCATCTACAAGATCATCACTCCTACATGGTTAGTGGCTAACCTGGAGCGCTGGTTTCTTCAGTCTAGATGTTCAGTTCTGCGTGATACGCTGCGGACCCCGGCAGCCTTGAAAGGATACAACTAAGTGCTCTCCATAAAGAAACTACAGTGCTCTAATCAACCTTTGTGCGAAAAAATTCACAGGGTGAGCGGAGTTCAGTGAATTAAATATGGCCATGCTGAGTATTTTATTGTACAATTTTCATTTCCCTCAAGAAACCCAGCAGTGTTTGTTATTGCCGCCGGTGTGAAAAACCATATAGGAGATTTTCCACAAATTAATGTTCATTCATGCTCTATTGAAGCAAGCTGTCTATATTCAACCAGCTCCTATTCAGAGTGAATGGGCATTATTTAGATCACGCCATCACATCTGGAATCAGCATTCGCTGATTCGCGTGGCAAAGGGTTTTGACGTGAGTGTCAAGTGAAGAGCCGCGCTGTAAATAAAGGCCAACAGGTTTGAGTTTTCTCCTGACTGGGTAAAGAAACACTCTGTAGATCTCAGTGAGATATTGCGAGTGTTATTGATTTGTCTGCCAACTGGTGCAAACAACAATAGATGAAAGGGGGGCGGGCAAAAAAAAGTTGCCTGGATGTTGTCAAACTCCATTTCACGGTAGCTCACCGTGGACGATTGATGAAGTATCACCGATGAAGAATGTCAGCAACTGAACTTGGTCTGGCGTGATATTTAAGATATTCTAACCTTTACTCCGGTTAATATCTTCATGGAGCTTTTGTTCACATGGTACAAAGATCATTCCTGACAATCGCTGGATGAAAAAGACAGATGTTATTCATCAAGTATTTTACCTCAGCTAGCACTTGTTTTGACAGACGGTTAAAGATCTTGATCTCTTGTGTAGGGTTAGGATCAATAGGGGTTCTTGTTTGCCGCAGAACCATTAATAATCCCTCAACATTTTCAGAAGATTGGCCGAGGAATGTGTCTGCTGAAAAGGAACCCAGGATTGATTCAATCTTTAACCTCGGTTATATTTTGTGCTAATATAATCTGAAATCAATGGGGATTCGTGCTCCGCCCCTGAATGACAATCCACAAATGTTTCACAAGGATGGGTTGAGGGCAGTGATTGGTCCAGTGTTGACATTGGAGCGAAGACCTGACTTAAACATTTGTTGAGATGAAAAGCATTGGCTGATATGAAATAATTCCAGGATGTTATGGGTTGAAGATTATAAATACTTGAAGCAAAACCCAAATTACTGACCGCAGAAACCTTTGATTGATTCTTGTATATTCGTATATGAAATTAGTTGAGAATTTGGGCATCAGGGGGACTTACAGCGAACTTCCAGGTACACGGGCTGGGTGTCCTGACCAATGGAGTTGCTGGCGCTGCACAAGTACTGTCCGGCGTACGTGAAGTCAACGTTTTTCAAGAGCAGGGATGAAACCCGGGCGTGACTCCGTACCACGATGTTTCTGTCGTGGCTCTGTGAGCGAGAAGAGATAAAGGAAAGCGATTGTGAGGGCTAGACCACGCATGGATTTCGTTTCCATCAGAAACCGTCCAGAAGGGAGCGCTTTCCTGGGTAGAAAGAAACGCTGGAAGTTAAAAGTAGAATCTGTTAGAAAGACTACAACAGAGAAATGGGTCCAGTGACTGTACAGGATTTCATAAAATGTATTATTCTAGTAAAATGTTAGTTGGCTTCCGCCTGCTTGGTGGCAAATGGGGTAATGTAATGAATGAATGAATGGGGGAAAACCTTCACACAGTTGCTACTCCCCAATTGACCAATTTGTGTATTTTCTACATTTTTTCTTCCTATACTCACTTACTCGCAGAAAAATATGCCCATGTGCTGTTTTTATGTTCTTTTCCCAAGATCCCAAAATGGTTGCAAACTCGAGGAGGTCACAATAAGTTTGGGGACCGCAACTGACTCGCCACCGCATGTGCACACACATGTACGTAGGGTACATTTTCCCAATACCAAATCATCGTCGTCTAAAATTTGAAGTTGAGTTAAAAATGATATTGAACTGTTTTGCGATCATCCATCCATATTGTGGAGCCACACCCAGCAATCTTCGGACAGGAGGCCGAGGTACACCCTGAACTAGTTGCCAGTCAATGGCAGGGCACATAGAAACAAACATTTGGACTCAAAATCACACTTACAGCCAATTTACTGTCTCCAATGACTGAATGTTTTTGGGATGTGGGAGGAAACCGGAGTGCCCGGAGAAAACCCACGCAGGCACGGGGAGAACGTGCGAACGCCGTTCAGGCGGGCTCTACAAATACTCAATTTTTCTCACGTTTCCTTTTAATAATACAAATACAGTACATTGTAAATTAAAATTATTTTGGGCACCCTGTATAAATGATGACCTCATAACTGCGTACTATGACGACCCGGAGTACCGTATTTCCCGCACTTTAAGGCGCACCACATTATAAGGCGCACCTTCAATGACTGGCCTATTTTAAAAGTTTTCATACATTAGGCGCACAAGATGCTACAGGAGAGGCTGGGGTTACGTTATGCATCTATTAGGTGGGCTGCACTAAAGGCTCAATATTGATCCATATATAAGGCACACCTGATTATAAGGCTCTTAGGTACGCCTTATTTTGCGGAAAATATGGTAGTTTTAGTGTACAGTACATGAGATTCTCAGTATTCTCATATACAAGATTAGATGAAAACAGGTCCATAGAACCGCATGCTGTCTTACGTACACGCGCAACATAAACTTACTGTATTTGAAATACGTGTAAAAATGAATATTAACTTGTAAAAAACATCAAAACAAAAGGAAACGTGACAATTATCGTCATTAAATTGGCGGAAAAATCATTCGTACGCTTTTGATTATTCAGTCACCATTAGCATTAATTTCTGAACAAATTCGCATTGTCTAATTAAAACAAATCATTTGCATTAATGAAATCCTCCTTGGTCCTGTGTGTTGCTCTCCATTAGCCTGTTTATCTTTGTCACGGCTTGTCTGTCTTCACGCTGCAGAGCTCTCAGTTTTCAATGATGGGATGTACATGCCGAAGGAATATTAATAGAAAGGCATTAGCAGGAATAGAAGATGTGTGTGTATGTGTATATATCTTATATGTATGTGTTACTCGGGTGAGCTGTCGCCCAGAGGGAGAAAAAGCTTTCAAATGTGTTTTTATCAGCCTGCAACATGGTGCTTCTTCATTATTCATAGTCCTGTTTTTCAACCTCCACCACCTTCAGTGCGTAAATCTCGTAAATCGAGGCACCACTGTAGTACAACATTTCCAAATGATCATTCGAGCGTTCCAAAAACGATTAAACAGCAGAGACGAGGCCTCATTCGTCCCCGTTTCTGACGAGGGCTGCTTTGCATGTCACCGCAGTTCATCACTGCTCCTGGCAGGTTGCAACAATCAGCCCACGGCCGAATTTGAGCGTTGCTCCTCACTCCTTTAAAAGACAAACAAACGCCGCGAACTTGACGAGGCTGCCCGGGACTTTACGACAACGCTCGCTGGCCGCTCTTGATTGATGATTCCGCAGACGCGTTCAGCCAGAGAGCAGCGCTATCAGCGACCTAGCTAAAGATCTGGCAACATCAATGCCGGCGTGATCGATGCGGGCGCATGAATCAATAGATGATTTTCTGTGGCGGCGCAGCTAACGATCCAACAGGGGTTCCTGTTGTAATTACTGCGGTGTGGTGTGTTTCGGAAAGTCCGCAGCTCAGACGGATTGGAAACATCGGGATTAAAATCATTTGATAACTTAAATCGTGGATTTCATGCCCTCTACCCTGTTGAGGTAAGAACAGGGTGAGAACTGTAAAGCTGTATAAGATATATATATATATATATATATATATATATATATATATATATATATATTTTTTTTTTTTTTTTTGCTATCAGCACTCTTCTAATGGCAAAGGGCAACCCTTGATATCTAAATCTACTCAACCACCTTCTTCTTCTTTCGGTTTGTCCCGATTAGGGGTCGCCACAGCGTGTCATCTTTTTCCATCTAAGCCCATCTCGTCCATCTTCCTCTCAAACACCCACTGTCCTCATGTCCTCCCTCACAACATCCATCAACCTTTTCTTTGGTCTTCCTCTCGCACATTTGCCTGGCAGCTCCATCCTCAGCACCCTTCTGGCAATATACTCACTCTCTCGCCTCTGGACATGTCCAAACCGTCGAAGTCTGCTCTTTCGAACCCTGTCTCCAAAACATCCAACTTTAGCTGTCCCTCTAATGAGCTCATTTCTAATCCTATCCAACCTGCTCACTCCGAGCGAGAACCCGTCTACATCTCCTCAAGTCGCGAGTGGTGTAAAAATGTGAAACAAATGTAAGAGACTAACAAAAACAGAATAATAAAAGTAACTTTGATTTGATTTCTAATACCAATTCCCCATTCTGTGTTCTTATGAAAATTTAGCAGGATTTTATATGAAAAGCACAGCACTGTCTTTTGGATTAAAGGTGAAACATCTTGGACAAACAACAACAGTCCAGTTGCCTTGAGACAACTTTTGGGGATTAGTACGACCTGGAAGACTCAGAATCTACAAAGATGTACCGCATTGCTAAGTAGAAGACGGACAAAATTGTAGATTTAAACGAGTTAGTTCTGTTACTGCCCTTTTTATGTTACAATAAGAATGCTTCCTTTGTGTACTTAAAGAATATTGTGGCAGAAAACTCTGCGTGACACTCGTTCTATGACCAATTAGTGCACCGTGGTTGTTTTCACAGGTTTTTGTATCAAACAAAGCAGACGGTATTTCCGTTGCTGGAGGGGCGGCAACCCCTCAATTACCCCACCAGACCGTTACAGTACTAAATAATAAGAGGCTTTGCAAAGTATAGGAAAAAAGGTCTATTTGATAATGAACTAACCAGATGAAATTAAGTGTGGTACGTGACTAAATGTGGACACAGTTAGTGATCGGCTAAGAGCACGCAAGCTGAACGTGGGTTGAGTGAAAAACACTTTTGGGAGGTGCTCTAGCGTGTTAAGTCTGGGGCCCGTGCAACTACGGCTACAACTTTTTTAAGTCGCCATACCTCATATTGGTCGGGTCGTGTCCACGAAGCCTGGAGAGGACAAACACACAGACAAAAAAAAAAAAAACAACAACAACAAAAAAAAACCACACAGTGGAGCTTTTGAAAAAGGACTCAAGTGGCGGGGACAGACTGAGCCACATGTCAACAACAGCAACGGTTTTTAACATCGGGAACCTAACATTATTATTATTCATTTTTTTTGTACAAACGTTCTTCACATGGAGTAAGAATGTCATTGAACGATTATAGTGTTTAGAATTTCTAAACCTATCATAATTATCAAGATTTTCCAAAAATAAATGGAAAAAGTATGGAAAAATTAATGCAACACATTTGAATTTAACGGAATCAGAAACCCGCTACACTTTTTGCATTTTAGAAATAATAAAGACCAGTAAACAATTCGTATTTATACATATTTTTAAGAATATGAAGAGAATTAAAACAGAAAAGAAATGTTTTCATATGCTGTGACCTTTTGAGTTGACACAGTTCTGAATATACATAACCTCATACATTCTCTATAATAGAGATCAAAATACTGGTAATCAAATATTGATCAAATAAGTAGAGAGGAAGCAAACAGATCATACACACACCACAGAATCTGTTTTATCTTTAAAGAGAGGAAAAAAAAATCAGCGATGCAATTTTTTTTAGATTAAAGTCTGAAAATGAACATTTCATGAAGGGAAGATCCCATGAAATATGAAATACCCAGGGATAGGATGGCGTCCATTCCTAATGTATCCTCATCTCCCACTAATATATAATAAGGCAGTCGTATAGAAATAAATACAGTTTCCATTTGTAAGCAGAACACTTTTGGGACACCGGATGGCAAAGACAAAAAATGACAAAGACCTCCAGGGACGCGAAATACAGTCACGGTGATAATTAAAATTTGATGTCCGGCTTGTGGAAAAGATTGTATAACCAACTTCAGATACAACTATGAGCTATTTCAAAACACACGCCGAAGAAATTGTGAAGAAGGAACTTTTTCGCCATTCTGCATACTCCAAAAATGACCCGCTGTGCCGAAGAAAGCTATATTTTGCTTTTCAGTGTCTGCACTCTACTGCGGGAGTACAACAAAAATGTGTGTCTCCGGGAAAAGTGCAGTGCCGATTAGTTCCTGACAGATGCCCCCCCCCCCGTTGAGTTTCTGCTTCAGTGTGAGCCTGACTTCACATCCTACATTCACACTAATTAAGAGTTCGCTGTAATCATAGCGGAAAATCACATCTGCCAAGTATCCGTCTCGCGCACCGAAAAGCAAAATGTCAGAATACATGTCAACTTTTTGAAAAGAGCTGTGCCGTTTCATGGCTAAGCTTGACCAACTGTTTCTACTACCCCCCATCAAGTCATCCTCTTTAAAACCGGAGATTGAATAAGTTCACTTAGCAGGTATTCTCGCGGCTTGTTACACGAAAGAAAATGTCCTCTTCACGGAAGCCTGAAAAACATTTTCAGTCTGGACTTTTGAATTTGTCCATATTTTCAGTCAGCGTGTATTCTTTTGTCATTCTGTGACTCTAATCTTTCGCCCCGGTCTCCTGTTCACGCGATCATTGGTTGGTTTACACGTCATTTGTTACAAAAACTGGCCCAAAGCAAACAAAAATTTTGAGCACGGTATTATACACACTGCAATGACCTTGACTCAATTCATTTTAATCCTCAACAGGGTTTTTTTTTTTTTTTTCCTAAGCAGTTTTTTTCAAATATCAGCTTCGAACAGGAGAGATTAAAACGCAATCAAGTCTTGTACTCTTGAAGTTAAACTGCTTGGAAATGATAGCACAAGAACAGAATTTCATTAAGCAAATGATGTTCAAGTTCTACTTCAAGTGGGGAAAACAGCATTTAACATCGCTTAGTGTGAGTCTGTGCAGTTGCGCAACCTCAATAATAAAAGTATATCTATCAAAGCAAGATTCAACAGATTTATCATTTATCTTTCCTTTGGTCGGAAGTGCGATACGTTAACTTGTCATTTTTCATTATATCTATCATACTTTGGGTGAAAAAAACAAGGGTTGGTCGTTTTGTTGTTTGGGAAGCTAGCGAGTTAGCTAAATGAACGCTACTGAGCTGACTCCCTCCCAAAATTCAAATAAATACGGGCAACAAATGGAAGAGCTTGTTTTTTCACAGTATACTGTGGAAATTTTAAATATTTATGCTGGGGTTGCAACGTCCATTCATAACACCATGTTATCCTTCATTAACGAGGAAGTGACTTGTTAGCTAGCTACACAAAAGACATTTCGTTTCATGCTTCTTCTTTTTTTCCCCCGGAAATAAGTACCTTGTGGAGATCTTCCATTGCTATTATAGTTTCTTCTCTTAAAGGAGGACATTATATCACCTAATGCCAAAGCAAGAGGATTGATACTTGTTTTTTCATCCTTCCATTTTGTTTGGAATTAGGCTAAACGGAGTTACCAAAAACAAAGCTACGCGGTTGTTTTAAATTCTGCACATAATGTATCGTGCCAGTAAAATTAAACTGTGAGTAGCAATTAACGAAGAGGTTGAGGCTGCAACTGTGTAGCATTATTATAATATATAGACATGAATATACATGAATACATTAATATACATTATATTCATTAATATAGTGTATAGTATAATATAACTGTAATATAATATTGACAGGCCACATAGCAAATCCAATCATTACCTGCTCGCCTTCGGAGAACATCCTGTTTTGGAAACTCCAGGAGATGGAGGGCGTCGGGTCACCCGAGGCCTCGCAGGTAAGGGTGACTTCCTTGTCGAACTCGGTCGCCGTCTGGTTGTTCAGGTAAGTGATCTTAGCTTGCACTAGTTGAGAAAGAAAAATAAATTCATTAAAAATTCTATTCCCGTCATCTTTTTAATACTCTCGCGTTCGCTGATAATCAGCTCATGGATGAATGTTCAATTATTTCTGCTGAAATGAATGAGGGAACCGCTCGTGCGCACACACACACACACACAGACACACACACACACACACACACACACACACACACACACACACACACACAGAGACACAGTCACAGAAAAGAACTTCAAGATAAAAATAAAATATAAAAAATAAATGTTTGCCTGAAGCCTCGGGAAGCTGCCGGCTGCTGATCGGACCACACAAGCAAATGAGTGTGAATCATTAAAAAAAAAAAAAAAAAAAAAAAATATATATATATATATATATATATATATATATATAAAATACATTAAATGAGGTGGTAAGATAAAGAGAATAAAAAGTGTAAAAACTCAAAATCTACAAATGATTGTATTTTTTAAAAAATGTTCTTTTGTTTTTTTCTGCAATATTTTTGTTTTGAGAGTTGCATATATAGACAAAACGTTCATTATTATTATTATTATTACTATTATTAATCGAGTGTACTTTATATTCACAATAAAAAATAAAGCAAGTCATTATTTTATGCTAGTATTTTTCATGCATTTATCTATACTGTGCAAAATAATCATATTCTTATTTTTCTTTTATTTTTAATTTAATTATTCTTTCAAGCAAACTAAACCTAAAATAATATCAGGTGTAATAATTAATAAAATAATAAAAGGATGAATTTAGTTCTAATTTTTTGTTATTAAAAATAAATACTTTATGTAATGCATTAATTTAAAAACGAACAGAATGTATTCTGTAAGAATTTTGGAGCATTCATATTTAGAAAATGTAATACTGCTTGATTATGAAAATACTTGAATACTACTACTTTAAGTATAGTTTATTTAAAATATTTGTACTCCACTTTCACATACAAATTGTTTTATTCATACGTTCATATTTCTACTTTTTCATGATTATTATTACCAATTATAATGATTTTTTTTTTACTTAGTTTGCTGACAGTAGATGACTTTTTTTTTTTCCATTAAATGGAGAAAAGTAGTTACTCAAAGTGTGCTCAGTGCTGGAATGAACATATTTTCAATTAGTAGATAAGGAAATGTACTATTAGTGGTATTTATTTTACTTTACTTCTATGGATGGAAAAAAAAAAAATTCTCCCCTTACCGAACACATTGAGACTGACTTCCTGGCTCATCTCGCCTGCTTTGTTCCTGGCTGTGCAGGTGTAATCTCCCTCATCCACTTTGACGACATCTTTTATCACCAGCTCGGAGCCGTCCTCATTCAGACTGTACTTATCGCCTGACTCAAGAATGACGTTGTTGCTGCCGAGCGAAGAAGAAAAAGAGAGGAAATAAGGGATGAATAGGAAGGACAAACCTTAGTTCCTGTCGCGAGGGGACTCAGAAAATGGATGGCTTGGCTTCGGCAAAAAATAACTTCTTTGAGGTTTCATTTTTTTTACAAAGAACAAATTCACTATATAAAAAAAATTAAACCTCAATTCAAATCAATTCAAACGCAATTTTGTTCAGTCTCCTGAGATTCAACTGGGCTACAATTCGCTGTCCAAAATTCACCGTCTAAATTCAGTGTTCAGAAGACAGGGTTACTTCAGGTCATAACTCAACCCCCAGCCAATCTAGTTACGCTTTCTTCGTCACGTGACGTCACATATACTAAGAAAGCGTAACTGGATTGGCTGAGTCTTCGGTTTTGACCTGAAGTAACCCTGCCTGGTGGCACAGACGGTGAATTTTAGACAGCGAATTGTAGCCAGTTGAATTTCATGAGACGGAAAATACTGCGTTTGGTTGATTTTTTTTACATGGCGAATTTTTTAACATTGAAAAGTTAAACTGAAAAACAGTAACATAACATTTTCAGTGGCATTTTTAATTCGAATCCTGGTGACACATATTTACTTCCATATGCAACTCCTAATTGTAGTGTGAGTTCACCAGCCCGCTAATGCTAACAGCTAAAGGTCCATTCAGCAACGACATGTTTTCTTCTCCCAAAAATGTTTTTCCCTGAATTTAACAAGTTTCTAGGCTTAGTTTCTAATCAAAATACTAATTGTGACTTCTCTAACACTTTCACCTGCATCTGCTTAAAAAAAGAAGAAAAAATAGGAGTGTTTAGATACTTTCATGAAAAATATGGCATGGCCAACAGTTTTCTCCTCACGTACATCGCCTTCCCAACCCAACCCTCTTGTGGCCGAGGCCTCATCCTCATCATCATCATCATCATCATCATCATGTGGAGAACAGGGTGAGCGAAACACATCCATCAAATAGCACTAGAACATAGGAGCCTTATTTTGGATTCTGCAGCCAGTTGGTTTCGCTGTGTCATGTCTTGACAAAAGACTGCTAATTTCCTCAAATACATTGGTCGGGTTTTTCATTTAAGACAAATAGAAGCCTCCCTCAGATGGATGAATCTGTTTTTGCATAATTGCAATTGTTCACGAATGGATGTTAGCTAACCGCTGAATTCGGTTAAACTATGGAACGCACAATTGTCTGTCAGTGACCTATGCTGATGCAATACTGAAATCATAATACTAACCCATAAGTACGGTGACAACGTTTTCTCACACCACAAACTAGTTCATTGTAACCTTCTCAATTGAGGAACATTGAAAATGGAGGAGCCACTTCTGTTAATCATACCAATTGATTTGTACAAGTAAATAGTGAAAATGTCCCAATAAAATGTTCATGCAATTCTTAAATTCACATTGAACAAGTTCTCCATCATCGCAATGTATTCAGGTCAAGGTCAGACTTACTAGGTCCATGTGACGCTGGGTTCGGGGAAGCCGTCGGCGTCGCAGGCCAAGAGGGTGGAGCCGCCCATGTCGGCCGTGGCGTTGACCTCGGACTGCCTGGCGCGAATGGTGGGAAGGACTAGAAAAGCCACAAAGGTCGCAAAATGACAAAAGGAGTCACTCACTGTAATGACCATATTACTACGACTTCTGAGGGTGGAAGGGAAAAGCTCACCGTTCACGACAACGTCGATCATTTTGAAATTGATCTCTCCCGTCTCCATGACGCGCGCCTCGCAGATGTACGGTCCCTCGTCGGTCTTCTTGATGCCGCGGATCAGCAGGTGGCCGTTCTCCATCACGTTGTATCGCACTGCAACGGGAACCAACAAAATAGTCCAAAAACTTTTCGAGAAGGTGGAGTATTTGCGGTGCCACGGTGTGGCACAGTTCTGAGGACTGGGGTTCAAATCCCGGCCCCGCCAGTGTGGCATTGCATGTTCTCTCTGTGCCTGGGTGGATTTTCTCCGGGCACTCCGGTTTCCTCCCACAACCCCAAAACATGCATATATTGGAGACCCTAAATTGCCCCGAGGTGTGATTGTGATTGCGACGGTTGTCTGTCTCCATGTGCCCTGTGATTGGCTGGAAACCAGTCCAGGGTGTACCCCACCCTGCTTAATCGCTGGGATAGGCTCCAGCACTCCCGTGACCCTGGTGAGGATAAGTGGCGATCCCCGATGAAGAACAATTGTGTATATTACTTGTAGAGTAGAAAAGAAAAAGTCCCAAATTTATAGAACAGATTCCATAAATTACTGTATTTTCTGCACTATAAGGAGCACCTAAAAGCCTTTAATTATCTCAAAAGCCGACGGTCCGCCTTATAATCTGGTGCGCCTTATACGTGGATAAATATTGAGCCTTTAGTGCAGCTCCATCTAATGGATGCATAACGTAACCCCAGCCTCTACTGCAGCGTCTATTCTATGCGCCTTATAATCCAGTGCGCCTTATATGTGTAAAAAGTTTTTAAATGGGCCGTTCATTGGAGGTGCACCTTATAATGCCTTATAGTATGGAAAATATGGGACCCTAAATTATAATTAATTGTTGTAATTTCCTGCATAGCTGTTTTCATTTCACTGACTGGAAAAAGGGGACACATGCCTTTTAATACGTAGTAATAATCCCATAAATTTCCAAAGTGTGCGACCAAACAAGCAATCAGATGCTTACCTTAGGGGGAAAAGAAAGTCTTTAGGTCCAGGCCGAAAAGCCACCTGAAGTGTGAATTTCCGACATTAATTACTCCTCCCCGTTCAAAGCAGAAAAGGGGGAGTTGTAATGACTCAACGTGAGGCGGTTGAGGCCAAATTGAAAAAGCTCAATTATGCTAGCTAATCGAGGAAGTGCTTTAAAAAGGGGAGGCTGCGAGCGCCTCGCCTCCGTGCGCAGCTTGACAACCTGTTGTCGCCTCTGACTACAACGGCCATTAACGCAAGGTAATGGAGTGAGCCGCATTAAACGAAAGCAGGCGGCGGCTCTCACGCTTCACTCGGTCCGACTTGACCCGCCGAGCCTCCTTGAAGCTTAGCGGGACGGTCGTCTTTTTCGCATTTTAGACAAACTCTGTGAAGTTCATTGGAAGAAGTTTAGCTCCCATCTGAGATGGGGTCTGGTGAGGACAACAAAGAAATGCGCCCTTTAGACTGACTAAATTTTTGGAATTTTGAACCGATTAAAACCCTCATTGTGCCTTGCAGACGGCAAACTTTTGAAAACGGACCTAAAAAGGGAAGGTTTTTAAAAATAATTACAGGACAAGCAGGTGATGCATAGTGTTTCTTGATAAAGTGACATCACCAACCAAAGCCCTGACATTTTCCTGCGCTAATAAAAATGTTTTGCTCTAAAACCGGGCAGCTGAATGATTTCTCCACAGCAGGACCATCGCAGCCCGACGTCCGCCACTCCTGTGATGACAGTCAATCGTCGCAAATTTTGTACGCGTACGAGTCAGCGCTTGCTTCCCCGAGTCACAAAACCTCCATCCAGCCGAGATGAGTGCCTGGGAAAACAACAAATTGCCTGGAACCGCAGAAAAGAACATTCTAATTCCAGGCAGGTGTTGAAGCTTTTCTTGATGTTTTTCTTTCTTCTTTCCTGCTGTGTTTTTTTTTTTTTTTTTGTGACTCCTCGACGCAATGAAATGTGACAGCGCAAAAATTGGAACGCGACCGCATCCTCGACTTTTCAGAACTTCCGCTCGATTGTGGGGAAATTACCTTCAATATCGGCAGTCAGTCATGCGACAATGGATCAAACCGACTGTATTAAAAAATACATTCCGTATTTCTGAAAGCGACAGGCGAGGGAGTCTTACATGACTTTATACTTCGGTTCCCGCTCAGGTTGATGGGGAGCCCAAATTCCCTCCAGGCATCTTTTCTTTCTGACGCTATTCAAATCAATCTGCTCGGTAAAAAAGAATCAAATATTCACATTCATGCATTATCGATGATATTTTAGGAGAAATGGGCTTTGTTCCTGAGTGATGGCAGCAGAACAGGTGACTTAAAAAAAAATTCTTCCCATATAACCCCTAAAATGTGAATAATACAACGTATTTTGAACTTGTGGTGAAAAGAAGTCATATCATCAAATATTCTGTGATTAATTTCACCAAAAAAATCATGTATTGGTTATTTTTCTGGGACTTGGGTTTCTCATTAAGATCGCACCGTCCTGGAGGGTCGGATTGTATTGTCATTGGTTGGATTTTCATGACTGCCCGCGCATCATTGGATGAAACGCGCATCAAACATTATAGCAGCACTGTTGATTGCGTCAAACTCATTTTTGTCACGGGCCACATTGTAGTTATGGTTTCCGTTAGAAGGCCGTTATGACAAAAACCATAATCTTTAATCCCCTCATCATATTTAGACATGAAATTTATAAACTATTTTTTAAATCAGCAATCAAGTGTAATGGGGTTTTGAAACATTATCCATATTTGGTATAACAAAAATGCTGATAATATCTCAACGTTGTCATTTATAATACATGACAATTTGAAAATTCTGTACAGATTTTCACATAAATCATGGAAGTTGACGCAAATGATTTGCCTCCGCGGGCCCCAAAATATCATGCGATGAGCTGGATCTGGCCCCCGGGCTTTGAGTTTGACACAGTATCCGTAAAAAAAACACTACACTACTATCCATCGATCCATTTTTTTGCCGCTTATCCTCACGAGGGTCACGGGGAGTGCTGGAGCCTATCCCAGCTGTCAACAGGCAGGAGGCGGGGTACACCTGGAACTGGTTTCCAGCCAATCGCAGGGCAGATGGAGACAAGCAGTCACACTCACAATCACACCTAGGGGCAATTTAGTGTCTCTAATTTGTGTTCCATCTTTTTTTTGGAATGTGGGAGGAAACTGGAGTGCCTGGAGAATACCACGGGCACGGGGAGAACATGCAAACTCCACACAGGCGGGGCCAGGATTGAACCCGGGTCCTCAGAACTGTGAGGCCAACGCTCTAAACGGCTGCACCACCGCGCTGCCCTGTAAAAAAAACAACACTTCTTTACTTGGGAACGATTTGTTGGTTTTCCACATCTGGCTTTTATTAACCTTCTTTTATTTCTTGTTTTATGTTTTTATTTAGTTCATTACTAAATTATTTTAACGTGTGGCTATAAAAAACGTTGGAAAAAGTTTCAATAGAAAGGAGACCCAATAAAATGAGTACAGTATACACCTCTCAAAGGCAAGTCATTGTGTTAAATAATTTGTTGCGCACATTGCCACACGTTACAAATCAGAGACAATAATATGGCCATAGAGCGAGTGATCTCGACTGTAATATTGTGTGGTGACGCACAAGAGGGAGACCTTCAACAGGGGCGTGGATTTTCCAGAGAGGGGCAGGCGATGAAAGATAACTGGGAGTCGTTGGCTTCAAAGGGAGTGGTGGGTAAAAGTGGCACGACTGGTTCACATCTCGCCATCTTGTTATTTATCGCATCTCCACAATTACGACATTTTCCGGTCACTCAGCAATGGTGATTAGCATATCGGGACGAATTGGAGGGAGTTTTATTCGGATTATCTCACCATCTTTGTTGGGCTGGATCCTGACCCCTTTATGCTTCCAAAGGATGAAAGGCACCGGCGACCCGACCACGTCGCAGATGATGTCGGCGTCATCGCCCTCGTTGAACTCCTGCGGGCTGGGAACATTCTTGAAGGTGATCTTTTCTGAAACCACAAAGTCAAAAACCGATTGATCCCATGCTGCTCAAAATCAAAAGCCCCGGTTGACTTACGGAAGATCTTGACTTGGACCGTGGCCTGAGCCTCCTTGTCGCCGTTCTTCGCCACGCATTTATAGATGCCGGCGTGGTCGACGTCGGCGTGGTAGATGGTTAACGTGGAGGTAGTTTCATCGTTGCGGCTCACTTGGATGTTGGGGTTGTTTGGCAGGATCTTTTCCCCGTTGGGCGCGAACCAGTCAATGTCTTTCGCATCTCCCACCACTGAAGAAATAAAAAGTTATTTAATGAATGTGTTTCATGATTTCTAACTAGCTGGCAAGAAAAGAGCCTCAAGCTTACTAGTTCTGCTTGAAAGGGATAGCTAAATAAAAGTCGGCTCTATTCCTGCTCCTCTAATGCGTCGACTTACCAGAAACGCAGTATCAAAGTGTCTAGTGGATCTCAAATGTTAAATTTGGACAGTGACCGGATTGCACCTCTGATATTACCGTAATTTCTCGAGTATAATCCGGACCCCCAAAGTTGACCAAAAAAAAAAAAAAATCTTCTACCAATGTACAATGCGCACCACCAATTTCCTCAAAATATTAGGAATTATCTGTATTTATATTTTGTTTAATAAATGCTCAATCATTGAATAACATTTTATTAATACTGTTAACACATATTACAGTCTTAAATAAATTATTTAACGCTGTTTAACTTAAACATTTTTTTTGCATTTAATATTTGTGCATCAAATGTTTGTGCATTGTGGAGTTTGTCCTCTACATGACACATCCTTGGCCAAGACTTAAAAAAAACATCTGACTCATCTCCATCGGGTCGCCGGCGTCATCAGCATGAGTGATGACACACTTCTTTTAAGCCTTTCCGGGCAGGCGTTGCAAATTTGCAACAGGTTGAATAGAATCGAAAATTTTAAGTCCAGAGTATCATTTTCCGAAAGTATCAGATTTTTCTCTCTGCAAAATTTTATTTGGTCCAGAGAGGGTTAAAAGCAGCTGCACAACTACCCGTTGTAGTCGACATTTCTTGTCTTGGTTTGAGTTAAAACAAACTCATGGGCAGTTGTGTCTGATCTTTGGTGCAGTAGAAACAAGCATGCTACGCGAACGGTCGTAAAATGCAAGCTCCCCGAGGAGGATTCAGGGCGCACATTTCCGTAATATATATAAATGTGTAACATAAGACATAGAATATCATACCGAAATATATATGTATGCCTTTTTTTTTTAACCATCCTATGTACCTGTATACAACTATTCAACGTGATTGTAGTTTTTATTCTTCATCCGTACCTATATATAATGCGCTCTATGAAGTTTTTGAAAATATTTTGGGAAAAATTTGCCCATTATTTTCACGAAATTACGGTACCTCAAAAGCCGACAAATTCACGGGTCAAAGTCAACCGCACTTATCCAGCTTTGGTACCTTATACAATCCGGGGAAAAAGTACCAAAAATGTTGTCTTGTATTGCGAATGGGGAAAAAAAGCTATTTCCATGTTCCGTTGTTTTTGACAGCAATTGGGCCAAATGACGTCTTCGTGGATCTAACACGGTGTGCAGCCACAATGGCAAATAAATATCCATGTACACCGCTGCTGTGCGGCAAAGGCAGTGTGAAAGCTACAAATAAGCGGTTTCAACCATTTTACAGGGATAAAATCCTGCGCCTATATTTTAAGGGCTTTGGAAAATTGGAGCAAAAATCCCTTTTTTTTTTCTCTTCCTGGAACCAAAGTGGGAGAGCTGAAACATATTCCGCGGGAGCCAACAGCAATAGCTGAGGGAAAACGATAAGATTTTCTTCGGAAACAGGCCTAGCAGGAGATGACCGAAAGAAAAACCACGTGGCGTTGGAACGCACAACGTCCGGCTCAGTTGGGATCTCCGGAGTAAAATGGCTCACTGGCAACCAGGCACTCGGAACCAAAGACTTTTTGGCGACAGTACTGCAGATAACTTGAGTATTTCAACAAAGATGCAGTTGGAATAATATGAAGTGGTATCCTGAACGCCTTGTCAATTGTTAGGTGAAACGCTCCGCATGGATGGCCGCACACGCTCTCTTGTAATCTGACGGACATCTGCCAACGACGGCGTCTGGAATGACTGACTGACTTCACGCAAATACCATGTAGACGACAAACCGACACCTCAGTTTGTCCGTCGCATTCAGTGGTGGGTCGAACGGTGCTGACTCTAAGTTGGGTTCTCAGCCATCTCCACTTTACTGGAGTATTCACTTTTACTGTATTTTGTAGTTTTTAATCCTTTCTTTGTCAAAATAGGCTTGGTCATTTTTTTTTTCCAACCTCTGCAAAACATGAAGACATGACGTATATAGAAGTCAAATCAACCTGAGATTGAGATGTCGAATAATTGAGATCTTGAATGATTAAGATCTTGCGTTCGTTCAGGGTGGTGAAAAACAGGGATAGCAGTGACAGGGAGGAATATTAACCAGGCAAAATTCAAAAAAATCTAAAAAAAAACTATACATATATGCAGTTGTCATCATTAACTATGGATTTCTTTGTAACTTTTCACGTTAACCAACCTGTGGGAAAATATTTTGACGTTTTATTTGCATAAATGCCGAAACAATACAACCTAACTCTTATGCAACAACATGCAACATGGAAGGTGATTTTTCTTCTTCTTTTTGGTATGAGCACTATGTACATTATTAAAATAAAAAATAAAAACATGTTTTTGTGGAGACTTTTTTTTCTTCTTTTTTTTTTTTTTTTACATTTTACAGTCTAGTTTTAAAAAAAAAATGTTTATAGGCTCCAGCACTCCCCGCGACCCTTGTGAGGATAAACAGCTAAGAAAATGGATGGATGGATGGATGATTACATATGTATAGGAATAATGAGAAAATCATCACTTCCACAATTACCAATCTTTTTACCCAAGAACTGAATCAGTACTTCAACTTGATTACAAAACTGTGACTATTTTGACTACTTTTGGCACCTCTGCTGAAACTTGAGCATGTTCCCCCCCCCATTTTCTATTCTCAATTGTGAGAACTGTTTGTTTATGGTAACTGGACAAATTCTCAATGATTCCCATAAACGTCCAGGTGCTCACTTACCTTCGCAGAGGAAAAACTTGGACTCTCCCACGCTGATCTCTCTGTGTGTTGGAGTCACCTGCACCTGGATGGCAGCTGCAAGGAGAAAGAAACCAAATAAATGTTCGCTATCACTAAAAACAACTACAACTACAACTACAACTAACCCTTTTTTTATTGTGATTATTGGCAGTCCCAACACACAACAGATTGGACACATTCTAATTCTGAAAATGTTGTTGTCGGTCCGGCAAGAAGACAGAAAAGCAAACGTGATTAGCTCCTTGTCGGGACTTTATTGCTAAATAAGCAGAGATAAATCACTAGTCTCCTAATTATCTATGGTGCTGTTTTAGACTTTCGTCTTTTTGACTTAGTCGCTGCCATCTGTCCCTGTCCTTTCTATTTCTGTGGAGCAGAAAACCTTCAAGCCGCAAGTTTACAACCAAAACTCCGCAACGTCAAGTTAAACGTAACATTGTTTAGTTCAAGCTTACTGTTCTAGTCAATTCTGGACACTTTTTAAAAAACAACCGTCCATTTACCAGAAGTTGCAACACTGGTTTTGAGAGAGATTAAAAGGACAAACTTTAGTCGAGCATACAGCTTTTCTTGGCAGTCCTGGGAAAACAAATAAAAGGTGACAACGCTGCAATGGGCCGACAACGGCTTTCTGTTGTTCGTGAAACATGTACCTGTGACCTTGCGAAAGTGAAGCCGCTGACCGTGAGGAAGAAAAGAAGAAGAAGCAGCACAGTGACTGTCTTAGTAGTATTTTTAGCTGTGCACTCCATAGATTCATTTTCTCTCTGTGTTGATAAAAGGCACCAAGCTCAAACAATTCCAGGGCACTTTTCTCTTTCGGCAGATTGCTAGGATGATGTGAGGTGCTCAATCACAGAATTTCCTTCAACAGGTCTCTGTAAAAGGAGAAACTGGTTTATCGCACTCCTTTTCATAACTACAATAAAAAAAAATAAAAGGTTGTTTTCCAGTCATTGCTCGAGATAACTGCTTCCAATTGGGGCTCATATGGGAAAAGTCCCTGATAAGAGTGGAATGTGTGACCCTAGGAATTTGCCCAATATGGCTACTTGAAACCAAAATGGACAACTTCCGGATTGATTTCATGCAAGGGTCCTTCTGCCTTTTTTTATCCACTCAAATTTATGTCCATCTTCACTGAAAATACCCCAAAATTCACAGTATTATAGCATATTAAATGTGCAAATTGTCATTAAGGGTGACATCACCAATGATGTGATTTTTTTTTTTTGTTCCCTCTACCCTTGATCGTGACCTGGTTGGCAAAAGCTTCCTTACGACACCTCTCATCTGTGATTGGTCTGTGTGTGTGTGTGTGTGTGTTGCACGCTGAATTCTGATCTCGTGTTTGATAAAAGAAATCCCGCTGAGCCTCGGCTATGTCGACACGTCACACAAGCAGGTGGGAGTCTGCCTCGCGTCTCACCAGGAGGTTGGTGGGAATTCTTCCCAAGAACTCCCGCTACGATCCGGCACAGAGAGACGGGGATGGCTTCTTGACCAAAATAAGACACTCGTGTGGATATAAAGGAAAGGGTTTCAAAGCTACAGATTGAGGACCATGTGCAGTACATACCGTGCGAGCATTCGATTGGACCCACCAGGCAGTTCTAAATAAATAAGAAAAACCTCAAAGGAAGCTATAAAAAGCCACAAAAATCATTTCAACAAACAAGTGCTCATCTTATTCTGAGAAGACAGAACTGAACCAAGCAGCTAAGGACTTTTAACTTCTTCACCAAGGAGATAACATGTTCAATGATCTTTGGGTTAGTTTAATCCCCAAAAATGTACATTTCCAATTCAACGTGTATCTCTCTGATTCAGTTTTAGGCCCCCGTTAACGTGCCTGATGCATGGAAAAATCAACGGTCCCTCGCGTACTGTTTGCATTTTCAGGTTGGAGGTAGATACAAAGAAAACATCGTATCCATTTCGTACCCTCGCGTAGATACCGTGAACCCCCTCCAAAGACAATCCCACTGATTAAATCTGTGGTGCTAAAGACAACAAAAACAAGTGCAAGGTGTGAGAAGAATTGCTTTTCCCTGAGTCATTTTCTCACTCTCCAGCCTCAAAATAGCTAACTTGCCCTCTGCCTCCAAGGAACCAGGCCAGCTGCTGAGCCTCGTGCGTCCAACACGTGTGAGACTTTTCTTGATAAAAGCCAAGAAAGACGAAAGATGATAGCCCGTGGTGCTTTCCCTCCCACAGGTACTGTTAACTCACTTCCATCACCTCACATGACCCCAAAAAAGTACGACGACGTGCTGTTTAACATGATAAAATGTGCTAGCCAATATATATATATATATTGAGCCACAGGAAAAATTGCATGGTTGGAACTCACCACAATGCCCCATTTTACAGTTTAAAAAAAGGGTGAATTTTCTGATTTAAAGAAATGCTCAAAAAAGAGATACAGTTTTTGGCACAGTTTGAGATGTTGAGTAGCGTTAAAAACTGCCATAGTTCGCTGGACAACTTAGAATCCATTCTATGAGACACAGTCATGCAACATACCATGGACAGACGATTGCACAAACTAACAGCTTTCCAAGATTCTGAAACAACTTTTGAGGGTGTAAACAATATAGGCATAACTCACAGATTAGACATTAGCGTTTCTGGGAAAAAAAAATTCTCAGGAGATTTGTGTCAGGACAAATGAAAACCAGTGAGTAAATAGTCCCAATCATCCTCCGGCGGAGAGGATTATGGACTTTAGACATGGAGGCAAACAGGAAGTGGGCAGAATCAAGTCAACTGCTGCAAACCTTAGGTTAGAGGCACTTTTGTTGCTATTGCGGATCAGGAGGGTTTGCGCACTTAATTGGGGTCTGGCATTTGGCAAGGAGGCTACAAGTCACTGAGCGGTGCTTAGCATGCAAGTGGTGCGAGAGAGCAAACACTGCAGGGCAGTGCAGACATCATTGTCTACGCGCCAGACTTGAGATGCTTGCACTCCGTTCACGTACGCTTGGAACACAACCGCCTGTAGATGGACCACTTGCATTCATTTTTTTTTTTTTTTTTTTTTTTTTGTGCTCGACCTCTTTGAATTTGGCGAAACCAATTGCTACGAGATTCGATTAAAAAGTTACTCCGCCGACTCCGAAACCAAGGAGTAAATTTCATTCCTACAATTGACTGACTGAGACAGTTACTGAACACCAGTTGTGCTCTGAAATAAGACTGTCCCGACTTGAAAGTTTTTTCAGATACAAGTCATCGATCAGAGAGATCACAAATTGAAAGAATAGTTGTAATGCGCGTACAGACGCAGTACACAATAGCCATCAAAGCTACATTTTCCACCTTACCAACTTGCTATCCTGGGTGGAGCTTCGACCTGAAAAAATTTCTGGCTTCTGAGGTAGCAGCAGCAGTGAAACTGTCAGAATTCAGAAACGGAATGGGCCGAGGTCACTCAGTTGAACGCTATCCTTACACCTCAAACAAGATGGTGAAAAACTGAGATTTAACAAAAAACTAAATGTACGGTTTTCAACTTCATTAACAATGCCAGCCTTCCCAGCTAAAATGGATATTTGACACCGAAAGCCGTCGATGGAAGGGAATTTTTTTTAAGTATGCTAAATAAACACTTCAACCGGTTGTACGTGGCTCACAAAAGTTCACAACCTCTTAAACATGCTTCACGGCTGAAAGGGACAGAATCCAAGGTTGTTCTGATCCGTTCAATATGTGTGAGGTTGTTTCAGAGGGGTTGCGAGAATGAGGGCGACTGTGCAATATCTATTCATGAATCCCTCTGGGATTCTCCTTAATGAAAGCATTCACCTCACATGCGCATTAATGAAGGGGATGAAAGTAGAGCTTGAAGTGAAGGTGGCTCGCACTCAACCCCAGAGACCGGAAAATGATTGTCGACTGGCGTACGAGTATTCTCATCTGATCTGTTCTAATCTTCGGGCCCTTCTGTTTGTGTCCTATGCTCCAAAGATCACTGCTTCAAAGTGCTCACGTCTGTTCTTCACTTTGTATTGTCATGCTACAGGTGTACCAATGATCTTACAAAACCAACACTAATGAAGGAACTTATTTACAAACAAACGGACAATTTTATCAGTGTCTGGCTCAATCAATCAACCGACTGGGAGATCAGCTGACCAAAACCAACTGTTTGACTGACTAACCAAACAAATGAGCACGTAATTGATTAACCAACTAACCGACTAACCAACCATCAATTGTCTAATGAAGAGACAAACAGCAACCAACCCAGCGGGTCCCTAGCCAACTCACGAAATGACTGCCTAACCAGACAACTGACTAACTCACTATCTGATTGACGAACCCACCCATCAATAGACCAAACACTTAACAAACAGACTCACTAACTGACCAACAAACCAACAGACTACTCAACTGACCGAACGACCAAAGAACTAAACTAATTACTACCCTTCTAACTGAGAGTTCAAGACCAGCGGGATTGAATTTATCGACAGATGCTGACTAATTGAATTGGTGACTAAACAACAGGCAAACCAACCAATCAACCAACTCCCTACCCGACTAACCCACTGACTGATTTACTAACGAACCAAATGACAAACCGCCCGGAAAACCAACAGAGCTGTCAGCTGAATAGGTGACCTACTGCCTGCCTGGTTAAACAACAGACTGTCCTGTTGCCTGAGAAACCAATTAAGAACTACCAAAACAACTGAATTTCTGTATGGACCTAGTTTTGGGAGAGAGAGAAAGAGAGAAAAACACAGAGAGAGAGAGAGAGAGAGAGAGAGAGAGAGAGAGAAGAGAGAGAGAGAGAGAGAGAGAGAGAGAGAGATTTTGCCCCCCTCCCAACCCTCACCCCTCCAAAAACAAAAACAAATAAATAACAATTGATCCTTATGGACTAGGGAGGCTGGACTCGTTGCTAGAGGGGCACTGAATTGTTTCCCAAGGACAACCAAGGTGCCATTGAGCAAGTCACTGAGTCTCCAAATTGCTTTGTGCCATTCTCAATATTTTTGGTAATTGGTAGATGCACAAAAGTAGATTAAAAGTTGAGTTGTCATCCATGGTCACCTTTTCACTTCCAAATATCAGGAAAACAAAATCAACAAAAACAAAAAATGACAATCTCTGCACCAATGCACTTCAGGTAAGAATCAACGGCAAATGCTCAGTAATTTAGTGAAGCATTGCATAAATTGCACAAAATCTTTCTCTGAAATCAATGTCATTGAAATAAGTTTGAAGACTCTTCATTTACACAACAAACGCTTGCAATCCTGACCTTGAAAGCTCCATCATGGAGGCTGATTTAAAAAAAAAAAAAAAAAAAAAAAAAAAAAACCTCTGTTCTGAGGCAAAAAATCCTCCATGTGAATTTTTAGATCTGCTTGTGTAACTAAACACAACTTCAAGACACTCTTGGCCCACCGCCTGTGTCTCGTCAGTGGAGAAATGGTTGAAAGGAACACTCTGAGCTATTTTGTCTCTCTTTTAACAGCCGATGTGAACTGAGGCGGAACAGCCTCAGCCATGGGTGACAGCGTAGTGAATGCCGGCTGCCCGAGCGTATGTCTCACATATGTCAAGCCCTGCAGGACACTTTATTTTACAGGTTGCCTTCCATAATCCAATCAAAAGACGTAACCGTAATTTCTCAAAAAAAAAAAAACAAAAAAAACAAACAAACGGGAAAGTGCACACAATTGAAATGGTCGCTTTTTAAAAAATTTGCCCATTGCCTTCATTTCTACGTACTTTATATTACCACTACATCAGCACGTGCACAGTGATTATTATTAATGATTGTTGTGTACACAGTTTTTTGAAAAATAATATAAGTACAAACCTAATGAAATATAAATACAGATAATTCCCAATATTTTGAGCATACGGGTAGCAGCAATTTGGTGGTGCGCATTATACATTGGTAGAAGGGTTTTCCTGATTTTTAGGTCAACTTTGAGGGTGCGCATTATACATCAGGACGCATTACACTCGAGAAATTACGGTATGCGACGGAGGCTCTATTTTGATTTGCTGGTTGGATTGACACCATTTTTCTCCCAAACGGCCCAATTTCCAAATGTGTATTGAAATCAAACCATGGTGGTTTACAATTAGTTGAACTGTTATGAATAACTCATATACAAAACAGACAGAATTTGGCAACCTATAAGATTTCATCAGACAGGCTTTATAAGGGATTAATTACACTATGACATCAACCAATTAGACCTATTCTGGAGACTCGCAAGTCAAAAAATGCAGATAGCATTTTCTTTTAATTATTCCGTCCTCCAACCAGCACCGAGCATCGCTGCCCACACAATTTATGTTGGCGACGCAAAATAAATGAGCCTTTCAGAGCACATCCTACACCCTAAAGCTGTCTCCACCACTTATCATTAACCTGCTGTACTTGGAGACGGGGCACAAAGAGCTAAGCAGCCTTTTCCGCGCGCCGTGTGCGGGTTTCGGCTGCCTTAATCAAATCGACACAGGCGCGTCAGCTCCTAAGCTCTCTGAACTCTTCGCAGCCTTCAGTCATTCAGCAGTCGGTGCTTTGTGGGGATTACAGCTGTTGCCATCGCTTCCCAAACCCTACGACCTCGTTACTTGTCATCTGGAATTATTACAAGTGGAGGGAACACTAAGGTCTCTAGAGGAAATCAACAGTTTAGTACGCTTTAACTAGAAACGCTTCTCTAATTTCTCATTCTTATTCATTTCTTATTCATGCTCAGCTTGAAATGATGGACAGCCAAAAATGTACTACAGGGCAGCGAGGCGAAAACGTTTAAGGGAAGTAATTATATAACAATTGTGTTGTTTGGGCATTTTTTTTTTCTCCACTTGAAAATACTACGAAGAAGCCAGAAATTTGAAAATGTTTCCTAAATGCAAGTTCTGAAAATGACACGGCATCCATCCATTTTATACATAACAAATACCGCATTTTCGGCAGTATAAGGCACACCTAAAAACCTTTAATTTTCTTACAATTTATAATCCGTTGCAACTTATGTGTGCAATGAGTTCCAAAATCTGTAAAAATGTTGTTGTGCGACTTTGGCAAGGGGTCTGCTTGATTTATTGTCGGGCCATTTTCTGCTGACACAGGGACGTAATACGTACACCAGGGGAAATCAATGCGTCAAATGCGATGCACTGGCAGTTTTGTCGATTGCGTGAGCACGTGACAAAAACAACACGAAAAAAAGACGTCAGCCTATCATCCATCCTGTCGCGATCGCATCGCCTCGATTGACTGACAGTCGGTTTTACCAAATCGTGGCCTTTTCTGACATGTCACTGGAAGCTGGCGAGTTGGCATCCTATTTATATCTTTTGGGCTTTTTCACGGCCACGATACACTCTTGCGGTAGGTATACCACGGCTATGGGATAATGTGTATAAAAATGTTATAAATAACATGACTATTTCCGTGTAAACTGCCCGTGAAAGTGTTGGCCGAGCAAATGGAGGCCTTCCACGTGCGTGGGCAGTTCAAGCAATGGCAACACTGATCTTTGAAAATGGAGTAAATGCATCTTAAATATTCTTCATGGTCAACCATGGGTACGTCACAATGAAAACAACCGTGGCAGAAAAACAGTGCTAGCGCGCCCAATATGGACACATGATTGATGTATGTCTGATTCTAAACAGACGGACCCAAACTAAGGGTCATCACAGACAGTTTCGGTAACACCCATGTGTGATGTGTTTCTTAACGCAGCCGTGGCATTAAACATAAACTGCACTCCAAAAGCAAGTCCGGCACCATTGCAACTCCTCAAACAGAGGAAGATAGTACTCGGCGAAAAGCATTGCAATATGCTCAACAGCTCAAGAGCTCAAGTACTGCACGGAGATTCACACACACGAGAACGACACAATAGTCAGCATTGTTTTTCCTGAAAATCCTGCCAAACTTGGGCCAACGTGTGAAGTTTCACTGCGGCGCCGCTCGAGACAAACAAGTTATTTGGACAGATGATCGTCATCACAAGTGAGTTTAACAACTTCCTTTCATAGTAACGTGATTGAGAAAACACACCGTTGACAGTTATTGTTCTCGGGGAGCATTCCAACATGGCCGGCTCGCTCGTTAACCCTCATCATCGCGTTGCGGGCCAAAATCGAGATACGACCTGACCTGAATCTGCCTTCCAATTAAAGTTTATCGCAAGTTCACAAAGACCTTTGTGAGTAAGGTCAGACTTATCGTCTGGAACATTGAAATAGTTGCCGTGAAGCGATAGACCACCGATTAGGATCGAGTAATTTAAAACGGAAGTAATCTTGATGAACAGATGATTAATTCCTACAACCCATCAATACAAATTCACAAATAATTATCAAAGTACAAAAAAAAGTACAAGTTGAAATCAACGACAAATGTAATCTAAAATGGCCAAGAGGCCGAGAAAAAGGGTTTGATCACAAAATTTGGTTCATACGGTCTATGGATGAGAGTCCAATTAAAACCAATGGGGAAAATATGTTTAAAAACAGTATTGGTGTGAAACATGCTTTGACAGGAGCAACCCTTTTTGGTTATGAAAAGCTGAAAGTTAAAACCAACACACAAAATATGTTCACAAAAAAATCGTGTCAATATTGCTGATGCACGAGAGTCGTCCAAACCAACAGGAAAAAAGCAGGAAGTAGTAACCTACCAAACTAAAACCACAACAAAACAGAGTGAACTCTATTGCTCTTACAAAGAAGAGTCAGAGGTCTAATCAGATACACAAGCATGGTATCAAGACATCACGAACGACGATAGTTGTAACATGTTTCAAAATTGCTTGAATTTTGGGGCAGATTATTCGCCCCAATTTTGCTGAAACTCCAAATTTTACAACTATAGGAGCAAACCTTAAGATGCCGATATATCATTGTAGCAATCCTTCATTCTATGCAATGGTGAGTAGGAGAATGTCAGTGCAGTAGTAGTAGTAGTAGTAGAGGTATTATTACAATGGAAGAGCTGTTAGAACCGAATGTGACCTCAATTAGACTCCCTCATAGATGCTGTGTATAAAATATACAGTGAGCCACCATCTACTGACGGGCCCATTTCTGATATCCAAATATTTGATATTCCCTTTCAAGTTTTCTGTTTTTTGGGAAGACTCTGCACATCGCAATTGCTCAGGAATTCCGCTCGCGCGAAAAGGGCAAAGCGAGTGCAATTGCCAGTCGGCACCGTAATTAACTAACGAGGGCAAAAGAGTGAAAGCCACCCTCTTCCTCTGACCTCAAGGTGGGCCCCTGCATCTCAACACCCTGATAATCACTGTGGAGCCTCCGGTTGATGCCGGGCATACTAATGGGGGGAGGGGGAAATCCAATATCTGCAGCCCACCCACAATTCACATATCTGGAGTCAATTCTAGTTTCCTGGAAATAATTCAAGGCGACATAACAGATTTTTTTTTTTTCACAATTTACGACAATTCCTAGGTGTCATAATAGAATGTCTGTTGCACACTTTTGTCAAAATACCTCCCGGGATCAAGAATTATAGTAAAAGCGTCAACCGCTCTTTCGGGGACATTCTTGTCTGGTGCAATGGAGTCGATTATCACCCCGGGCCAGATAAGAAAGATTAATAGCCGACGGTCACAACGACAAGCATCAATGGTATTTTTACTCACGGAAGCATCACTTCATCTCCGGGTCAACGAATTACAGCGGTCAGTGAGTGTAACAGATCGATGCGTGCAAGTGGTGGACACGACACTTTTGACAAGGGTGATCACGGAAAAGCTGAAGCTAAAGCTAATCTGTGCTACCGTGACGGCTCTGATTAGCATTTTTCTTTTGACGTGATAGAGCTTCATCCCCGAGTCAAGCTGCGAAGTGATAGGCGGAGAAATTTGCTGTGGGGGCGCTAACATCGCAGTCCAGCAAAATCCAGCCCAGCTCGCTAATAGACACATTTTCCGAACAGGGCAGCTCACAAAACCTTGACTTGGCTGTGTAATTTCACACTTGATTGATGTGCAGGCACTTCCAAGACCCAATTATTTGTTTGCAAGCAATTCAAGTCAGGTTTTCCATAATATGTCACCTTGAATATGTCTCCGTTATGGCTAACCAATCTTCGGAAGTTCGGGAACCATTATGTCTTACTAATGTTCTTCAAGTTAGATAACTTTCAATGTAGCACCAAGCGCAGTCTCTGCAACACACTGCAGTGCGCTCTGCTACAAAGTCAGAGGCGTATTTATGGCGGAGACCCGAGTGTATTTCGGCACCTTTTACACCTTAATACCTGCTTCCTGTTTACAGCCCTGCAAGAGTTCAACACTGATGCCTTTTGCGACCACCATCGATCCCCGGGTCACAGGTGGACCTACTTACAGAAGTAGTGTACGCACTGGGAACACAGAGAACAAGATCCTTCACTTCTAATGATAATCCTGAAAGATGTAACACCCCTTAATGAGTCAGCATTTTGGCCCGCTGTCAGCTCTTCAAAAGAAACATTTGTCTGATTTTGTAACCACCAAGTACTGTGCAGCTATAGTGTCTCATCTTTTAAGGCATTACAGCACAAAAAACAAAAAAGAACAAGGGAGAGAGGTGGGTGGGGGTAAGGTGGAACTGAGATACTAGCGACATCTCTCAAAGTAGCACATTTTACATGCAAAATGAAGCCTCTCCCGCCTGACTGAGGTCAAGACATGGGGTTGAGCCCTGGGCAAGTCACCTGTCATTTATGAGAATGACACATCGTGGCATCTGTTCTTCCAAAAAAAAAAATGGTTAGAGGAGAAATTGAAAGATAGATCGTAAACATATCCTACGTGATCCAAAGCACAAGAGCGTATTGATGGCTGGGAAATAACCCATGTTGATTGAGCGAGCTAATAAATTGTCTAATACTTGAAGCTCCTCGCTGTAAAACTTTTGAAGAGACAATTTGAAAAGGGATAAAACAGTTTGCGTTTCAGATGGACAGAATTATTGTTTCAGTTCTTAGGTGTAATCACTACCATGTTTAGAAGTAGCAGCCTGGGCCTGCTCATTGGATAATTCCAGCATGGGTCAAAAACAGATTACCACATTCGGGTATGCGGTCAGTTTTGTTCCTTGGAATATTTTGACGAAATAATTATGGAGATGAGATACTTGAGATCTGTTTAAAATATATGTTTGAAAAATAAAAAGCATTCAATTTCTCCTTTTAAACAGATCCTTTGCAGATTATGTTGTTGTTGTTGTAGCCAGGCAATCACACTTGGAGGGTTCGACGATCGTTGGCCGGGTCGGGTCAGCCTGGGAAGGTTCTGGCGCGCCGAGCCCGTTGTCGAGAGAACGGTTGGCAGATTATGAAGGTGCCTCCCGACTGAGGTGTCTGAAGTCGATCTCAAATGGAGTAGGGACAACACAGGACACACTGGGGAGACAATGACTTGGTAAAGCCACAGGATTCCCCAGGAACACACGGACAAAGTGGGTGGGGGGAAGGAAATCTTGGCCTCCCTGCTTAAACTGCGTTTCCCCATGACCCAACCTTGGAGACGCAAAGGTAAATGATGGATTGAGGGATGGATGAATGAATGAATGTACAGGGAACAAGTCCGCACCTTTTGCCCAAAGTTATTTGCAATGGTAAAAATTGTGAGAGGGTGGACCTTTAAAGTCTTAAAATTCAGCATGTGACCCGATGCGATTACACCAAACTTTAGTGGCTTCTCTAACATTATGGACTAAAATCTTTGCTCAGAGCGATG
The DNA here is from genome assembly GCF_019802595.1 of Syngnathoides biaculeatus. Classification (NCBI taxonomy): domain Eukaryota; kingdom Metazoa; phylum Chordata; class Actinopteri; order Syngnathiformes; family Syngnathidae; genus Syngnathoides; species Syngnathoides biaculeatus. Next base: position 13,464,253 of record NC_084657.1, read on the forward strand.
AGTGACTTATCTATAAGAGCCTTGCCTGGATTGTTGATACTGACCAACTGGCCCATGTGGAATTTTTTTTTTTTAAGCAGCGAGCAGTTCGAAACTCAATGAAACGAGGAATCACTCTCCGGCTTTCCGACTCCTACCTTCCCACCCTGCAGGCATCTCGGCTACTCTCCCAACCCACAAGTCAAGTGGTTATCGTTTGTCTCTTCTTCCAAAAGGCAATTCCATCCAGACACGAGTTGGTATGCTGTTGAGCACAGGTGGGCAGGCGCTCGGCGAACGCGGATTCAATTTCACCCGGCTATCTATAAGAGCAGGTATGGGCGACACAATGAACTCAATCTGAGAGGCTGCGGAGTCGTTCTTTCTTTAAGGCCAGCAGCATCTCGCTCTATCAAAGAATTCTAAAACTGAAAAATCTGCATCACAATCAGACACTGGGAAAGGAGAGTTTAAAATCACACACCATTTTTTTCAGTTGAACACCCTTTTGTGAGCTGGCCTTTTGTTTGAGGCTACTGGTCTTGTCATTGAATTAATAGCTTATAATGCTGGCATGATGAAATGTATTTATTAATGTGGTATTCTGTCTTGAATTTGTTTTGTTTTATTGTTTTTCTTCATCACTGATAGTACACGGGTATATTCGCCTAACATTGAAGCAGGCAGCAAGGGTTCAGTTCCCACTCAGTGGCCCTGTGAATTTGCGTTTGAATAATTCTCTATTTCTATATGTGCCGCGTTTGGCAACCAGTCGAGGGTAAAGAACGCATGCTTGGCTTTATTTTCTGTTGTTTTGTATCCTGTAAGTTTTAAACAACTTGCACAGCACTTGAGCCAACCACGTGGTTTTGAAATGTGCTCTATAAATCCATTTGGATTGGACTGCATTTGGATTCTTAGCTTGTTGACCAAAATACGAATATGATATTAGGCCAAATTACCATCTGTAGAGAATGAGTCAATTCATACCTGTCTTTTCAGAACTAATTCTATTTGGACCTTCTTCTTAAAGATACAGTGGTTCATTGATAGTCGAAATCCTTAGTTTTAATTCGGAGGTGCCATTTGGTGGATGCTTTGCTTTGTGTCGGGAGTCAAAATCTGAAGTACGCGCGATCTTTAGATGGGCTTGAACTAACTAATGTGGTAAACGGACAATCTGATCTGGAGTCGGAGCTTCTGATGTCACTCGTTCGGCCCCACACCTTAAAGAGACGAATCACGAGAATATTGCGGTGTGTGTGTGATTTTCTGAGTTTATTTCTTTTATATGTTCTATTATTATGGTTTATTATGTGGATATCTCATAATACAGTGTTAAAATTCCTTCTTAAAAGCACGTATCAAAACATTTTTTTGTGGGTCTGGAACGGATTAATGGTGTTTCAATTTATGAACACTTATTTAGTAACGAGATTGGCCAAAGAACATATTAGATAAAAAACAGAGGTGCCACTGTATTTAAAAAAAAAAAAAAATATCCAAAAAAACTACATTGAAATATGTCAACTGTTGCTTGACTTTAATCAGAGCTGATCATTTGGGAATACTTTAGCAACTCAAACAAACTGGCTGCTTCTGGGTTCGTCCTGTGACACATGGGACGTCTTGGAAGCGGCGGGTGCTAAAGCCGACAATGTCCAGCGAATCAACCTGAGCCTTCAGACAGGATTGGACACGGCGCAGAGGCTACCCTTAAATCCATCCGAATCTTATTTTTCTCCACATAATCGTTTTTCTAGCCTATGGGAGGTTTTGCGCTTTTTTCTCATACTGGCTTTGCCAGTCTCACACCCCCCACTCCGACTCGCCACACCGCACACACACCACCGGAAATGTCACCTGCACATCAATGGAGGAGCCGAGGTGGATGTCAGTGAATCGCAAGGACGCAGACCCTCTCCAAATAAAGTTGGGATTGGCTGCTGTGAGACTTTTCAGTCACGCCCCAGAATAGATAGTACAGTAAATAGACCAGTTATTTTCGTGCACTCTTGCTTTTGTCACACTGCTGCCTAAATACTATCCAATTTTTGTAAAAGGTCAATTTCAGAGAGAAGCAGGCGGGAGGGTGTGCGGTGTGCCTTTGAAGTTTACATCCACCATATCAAAGGGATACAAGGAAATTATGTGAAACAAATTACGCTAATATGACGCTAATAGGCCAAGACAACAATGACAAGCAGGAGAACGGAGCTATTCTCATTAACTTTGCTGGTTAAGATTGGTCATACTATTAATTTTGTGGGGAACACAGTCTTTGGTTTATAACGGTATCAACATATGACATTTCAAGGTTGCCAAAGTTGCAAAATTAAGTACAGCAGTTTGCGCACTAGCATAAGAATGTGATGACACGCTAAAAGAAGGCACGCTCAGTTCTGGTCCTACTTGTGGGCTTTTATTCAACCATTATTTCATTGATGGCCTGGAAGTCTTCATGTTTATGAGTCATTCTTCACAAATTCTGACTTATTATATGTCATAATCCAGGTGACATTCAACAATATAGGAAAGGAACTCTGACGTAAAACCAGTATATTTGGTTACTTTGGTTTTTGCTGTTTTTCCAAATGGCTATGCAAAAATGTGACCATTTTTTTTTCATCCAGATCTTGCAACTCTCTGTGCTGATTACCTTTTAGAATAATAAAAAAATGTATTGAACAACCTACCAAAAATCTGTCTTAAAATTCCTTCAGGAAAGCTGTTGAACCTCGAGGCAGGTTGTGTCCTGCACTGTGATTGGTCAATCAAAAGGTCAGTTGCATTCATTACATTCACAAAGAATTTGGTTCTGAGAATAAAGCCCGAGACAAACGTGATTTACAATACTATCAGTCATCACGTCACACCTACTCATCAGCCTGGTAATATCTTCCTTCTTTCTGTCGGTGCTAATAAATACAACACAAGCAACCGCAGAGAAACCTTTCATTAGCCAGTCATCGACCAAACCCAAGCGTCCTTCGGCTGCTATTGACGGTTTAGAATCCGACTCGGAGCTCCCGCGGTGCTTTCATGGCTTCGTACGAGTCGGCCACCTGCAGGGAACGACAACGCTTGCATACAGATTTGACAGCAACTGCAAGTGGAGATCAGACTTAATATCTCCCTCAATGGTCACCGACATCAATCATTCTTGTAGCACATAATTTGAATGTTGTGCACTGTCAGGCGTAAATCATAAAGAGGGAGGTGTAATCCAAATAAACAAGGACGGGAAACCCTCCCCAGTGGGTCGCCAGCTGAAATATTCAATAAAAAGTGGCATATCCGGCTTTCGTTATTAAAGGCTTTGTTAACTTGCAGGATTGCTGCCGTCGCTTCTTGTTTTTCCTGAGCGAATTCATGTTCCGTGGGACTATCCGCAGTGCAGCGGGATCAGGCGAGCCTTAATAATGTGCTTGTGTGACACTAATCTAGAGGAGAAATTCTCCTGTTCAACAGCAGGAGAGTCAGAGTTGCTGCTGCGACTTGCGCAGCGGCGGTGGCTGATTGTGTGGAGGAGATTTGGGATGAAGGGCGCACTCCTACCTGTCAACATAAAGGGGGAACCTCAGGACACATCCCGCAGCAGTGGCCCAACTGCCAGGACAAGAATCGAGAAAACCAGAACAACAGAAGCAACCCAGCCTGTCTTGTGTCCACTGACGTTGCCGGCCATTCAAAACAACTTGCGATTATGCCAAATGCCAAGTTAACACTCACGACGGCTTGAAAGTGACTGCGAAGCAAAGGGGAATGGTCTTAAAAGACCCTTTGCGTTTAACGTGCGGTCTCCAAACCGAAGGTCCACCACAGACTCCCGAGTAGTGCATTGTGGGAAACTTTGAAGTGGGATTTTTCTGGATAGGAAATGTATTATGTTATGCGTTAATATAGCACATTTCCAACCGCCTTAATCCCACTAGCGCTAACCCTAACACAAAAAAACACCCACCCAACCTCACCACAATCCACCTTCCCCCGAATAACCCAAACGCCGTTCAATGTTCCATCTATAGGTCCGATTTACAATAGAATCTATCTCAAGGTGCTTTACCCATTGAGCATGACAAGTACCAACTTCTCACATTTTGCAAGAAAACCAACTGAATACCATACGAGCAGCACGAGGCCACGGAGGGCAAAAAAAAAAAAAAAGCTCCTGAAGGACGAAACTGCAAACAAAACCAAGACTCTGTGAGGCTACAGTTTGCCTCTGCCGGTTGGTTTTAGCTGGAGAGAAAAGGGACAGAGGGTTCCTGGAAAGAAAACGGGATAAAGGTGTTGAGCAGAGAGAATAAGTGGGACAACAGTACTAACCGGGACATAGTTCTAATCCCCAATCCTACCCCTGACCAAAACCTTGGAGCAAAATTAGCCCAAAATGAAACATCATTGTTGTTAAATGTACTGCAGTGTAGTTTCTTTCAGCTTGTCCCTTTCGGGGTCGCCACAGCGTGTCATCTCAAATGAACACACACATATATGATTGGCACAATTTTTTTTTACACCGGATGCCCTTCCTGACGCAACCCTTCTCAGGGAGTGGAGGCCCCAGTGGGATACGAACCCACAACCCCTGGTTTACCAAACCAGTGCTCTAACCACTGAGCTACAGGTCCTCTGTTAAATGTACTGCAGTAATCAGTGTAATTAATATAGCTAATAACGAGGGTACTACGAATGGTGAATATTCTTTGTTTATCCTGACAGTACTTATGACACAGTACTACCGTATTTGTTAAGTGGTAATCCACTGCAGGTCTGAATCAACTTAGTTAACCATGTACAAATGCAAATATTTTCCTGCAACAAGAAACTATTAAGTCTTACAGCAAGCACTTGAAAAATAAATAAAAATGAAAATATTATTTACGGGTAAATAGACCATGAATAGTTGCAGTTAAGTGGTCTTTATCATGCATTCGAGAACCCCCCCCCAAAAAAAAAAAAAAAAAAAATCAATCACATTTTGTTTGTTTGAAGCAGTTTTTAATGGTCTTCTTTTGGATTTTATTCCCAACAAGGTCAAATGTCTTATCCATGCTGTCAAAAGGAGAGTTCCATTGGGGTGGGGCAACCTGTCGAGCCAAGTCTAAAAAAAAGTGAGCGCAAAGTGCACAAATAAAGCATGTTATTTTGTCGCTTATGGAGGCATCGCTCCATGACAAAGTCGGAATATTATACGTGTAGCTTACCGTGGCAGCAATTCAGAAGGGCTTATTTGCAGACCGATTTATGGAAAAAGGCAACTGTCAATAGGTTGACTTTGGTGTGCAATCTCACGCTTGATGGGGGGGGGGGGGGGGCAGGCACTCCAGAGATCCAACTATTTGTATACAAGCCATTTAAAAAGGCAATTGTCCATAATATTTCCACATTCTGAGGTATTTCATTGATGGTTTTACTGAATTTAAAGGGTTTCTTCTTCACTCCTACAGATTTTCTCCACAAATATTCTTCCATGTTAGAGAATAGACCTGTCGTGTACAGATTTGTATGGAACATTTCCTTTTAAACCGCAGATATTTCTCGCGCTTCCATCCGGACAGCCGCCGTCGTTACGTTCAAATGGCCCGTGGAGTTTTCATCCACTCATTTTTATCGCTTTATCTCCCGTAGGTTCCTCCTACTTGGTATTCCTCCAAATTCTCCTTCCTTAGAATTTTTTTTTGGAGTTGCCTGAATGGAGATTCAAGGTCAAAGATGAAATAAAAAGCAACAGGGAAAGGCAAGAATTTATAAAGCACTTTCCACAGCGAGGTGATGAGCAGCAAGACCAAATACGGTTGAGTGAAGTGACGGAATTGATCAAAAATGATCATCTTTATGCTTTATTTAAAATTACTTACAATTTATAGGAATCGGAATGTCCAATATTTGTAAACATGTGCGGTCCTGATGAAAAATGGTATATTATGTGGGTCGCAAATATGTACAACCCTGTAAAACAGGGGTGTCAAACTCATTTTTGTAATGGGCCACATTGCAGATCCGGTTTCCCTCAGAGGGCCGTTATGACTGCGAAATCACAAAAATGTCTGACCGCCTAATCATATTTACACGTGGAATTTATGAAGTAGTTTCACAAATCAAGGGAAGGGGTTTTTCCAACTATTGTTGATGTTTGGCAACACAAGAATGCTTGCAATATTGCAATATTATCACTTGGGAAATTTTGGTGCAGATTTGAGCAAAAATCGTGGAAGTTGTTACACATGATTTGCCTCCGTGGGCCACATAAAATCACGCGGTGGGCCGGATGTGGTCCCCAGGCCTTTAGTTTGACACCTGTGCTCGAAGACTTATTCAGTAGTGCTGTTTGGGAAAGCTGGAAAAAAAAAATAAACTTCACTTGTTGACATGAAATCGGACGGTGTAACAACAAAACACAAAAAAGCTTTCAAGAACCCATTGCCAAAAAAGTGTGTGGCTGATTTTGGGCATATTCCAAGCTTGTACTTAGAGAAACTCCGACAAGGGAATTTTTCCGAAGGAGCCCTAATCAGAAGCATGTGTCCAAGACAAAACAAGTGATTCCGCATTATGAAGTATTTTTGTCAATGACAACTAATAAGACGTCAGGGTTTGGCGATAATTTTGAGGATTCTCTGAAAGTTGGAACAAATTCTTCCCAGATGTCAATTTCACCAATGTGTCATGAGCAAGGCTGGGCCGCTGGTCCGGGCGGTGACACCTGTCACCGGTCACAGCTGTTTCACATTCGGACTGTAATTAGACAAAATAATTTAAGTTGGACTTTTTGTCACTGGCATTTGCCAGTTCGTTGCCTTGCGTTAGTGAGTTGCATTCACTGCCTGTGCGACTCTCCGCTTCTACGTGTAAGTCAGAGTAACCCTAGTCACAGAGATTTTGTGCCCTTTTGTTTGATCCTGTCCTGGTGAGTTTGTTAGTTTGCCCCATAGTCATCTTTTGGATCCCGCCTAGCCTAGCGTTTATGTGCATCTGCCTTGTGGGACTGCCACACCGTGTATGACTCACTTTCCGGAATAAACCACATTGAACATTATGCCTCTGCCTCGAAGTCCTGCTTTTGGGTCCGCTATCGCACCGTTGGTTTGTGACACAATGCACGTGAAATTGAGTGGACAGGATCCAAACATCCAAGCTTTTTAAGAGAACAGGAAAGTCTCCAATTTGGCCATCTTGGTTCTGGATCTCCCATTATAATAAATCTTTGCTATGAAAATTTCCCCAATGAGCCCCAGTCCGACGCAGTCTATTTCGAATCCTTTACTGCGGGTGAGGCTTGGGTTTTGGTAAGGCTTTCTTGTATTCCAACTAAAGTGAGTGGAGCATGACTTTAGAGACGGTAATTTTGTGGATTCTCAGAAAATTGGACAAAATGATTCCAAGACATCTGTTTCATTGATCCTCAAGAAACCAAGTGGACATGTCTACCATAATAGAACGCACAAAAGTCTTAAGCACCCAAGCCAGAATCTGAACAGGAATTTGTCAAATTTAATTCGAAACAGCCATGTTGGTGCAGGTTCCAGAGCTCGTCGTACTTTAACTCCTACTAGAGAATTTTCCCAAATGAGACCCCAATGAGGAGCAGTTGGGTGACTCGAAATTTCAAAGCCTTTCAGCCTAGACCACTTAATGTGGGCAGAAATCAAACTTTGATGATCCCTTATAAGGATTCGCCTAAAAAAATAAAGGCAGCTATGAAAGCCTGTTCATCACTTAGTTGCATTCTCGTCGTGCGACTGAACTTAAGTGACTTCCGACAGCACCGTTGTCAAAGTGCGCCGCGAATTTTCCATTATTTATTCACACCGGGAGACGCCGCCGCATAATCCCTCAACACGCCGCCGCGTAATTAGCGCGGCAGCACCATTTTAAGATTAGCGTTATTACCCCGGCGCGTCTCAACCTCGGCCACAAACTCTGCCGCACAGTGACGACACGTGAGCAAAAATCGTCCGCGCGTTGCCCATGAAATATACGCTGACTAATTCTCACGAGCGTCTCAACAAGTCCATCATTTTTCTTGACTTTTTCGTTGCTGCCTCACCGCCGCCCAATGAACGTGATTAGGAACACAGGAAAAGGGACGACGCCTGCGCTTGGCGGGGCGCGTTCCCCGGCTTGAGAGCGTCTTCCGCAATAATGGCTGGTCAGGGACTGTTATCAGGCCGGTCGGCGGCGCAAAGCGGTAGAGAAGCAGGACCTCGTTTCCAACAGATTCAATTTTAACCGGACTGTCTTCTATCTGCTCCTTACAGGAATTTATCTTGCTTAGGAGGAATCCTGTCACGGCACTGCTCTTCGTCGACAAAAGCCAGATAAAAATCAGTTAAGTGGACTCAGAGGGTGGCAAAAATGGGAAACGCACTTACTGAGCGATTGGGCCAAATTTGAGCTGTTCCTTCCCCCGGGATCAAAGTCACCAAGCAAGCTTAAACTGTGGGATGTCTCGAAAAGGTTATCCTGAGCTATCATGCGGTGGAGGGAGTTTTAACAGTGACCTGATGGGAAAATGAGGAACTTGAAGCTGTTTAAAAAAAAAAATGCGTATCACATTTTTGATGCCAGAAAGACCGCGAAATGTAAAAATGCAGATTTTCACCTGAGGGGGGTGAATCTGGAACCTATCAATATTTACGGGGTCCCTGCAGCCCACTTCAGGTGTTGTTTGTCGAGGAGAGTCCAACTATGACAACGCCGCTACAAAAGGATAACCAGGAAGCACCACTATGCATCTCATCCATCGTGGCGCTCCAGAACGGATCCTCAAGAAGGACTAAAGTGACTTTCAAGTGGGGAAAACAAGAAGGACGCATTACGTATTCCGGTAAAAGCTGGCACGGCCTCTTTCAGATGTTATTATCACAATAAAATAATAATAACAATATCGTGGTTGGTCCTCGTCGTTTGCGTCTGTTTCAAGACAGCTAGGGTTGAATTTTGTGAGACGGGAGATTCTGGCTGCCGAAAAATAAATTAGTAGTGGTTGTGCCGATTGTTGTTGGGTATAGTGCAGTCTATCAAGTACTGCCTCCGTTGACTTCAAATACTTTACACGTCTAAATTGGGGAATCATTTATTATTATTTTTTTTCCTCACAAGTGGAAGCCAATCAGATTGCAAGGATGTGCCCTGGTCGCCATGTTAAATGTCAGACTCACCATTGGCCCAGCAGCGTATGCGTGGCGCGTCTCGTAAGCTGTACGCGGTGTACTATAATCACATTTGGGAAGTATTTCACATTGTGAAAAAAATATGCATTTTATGCCTTTGTCAACAATGATAAAAAACAGGAACAGCACAATATTACAGTAATACACAACAGCACCCATTCAAACCGGATGCTTCTCATCCCTTCCACTCGGTCTTGTTTCACTGCAAAATTCAATCTTTCAGCGGAGGGAGTCTTTCCAGTGACACACTTGGCATACTGATGATCCCTATCTTGCGTCTTGCGCACCCCATCTCCCAACCACGCACCCCGCGCCCCCCACTCCCCACACAACCTTCCGCATCCCCTTCTCCCCTGCGCAACCGCCACCACACAGTGTATATAATGCTCATCATGCATATGTTATTTAACCACCTGACTGGGAGGCGGTGGGGGGGGGGAATAAAAATAAAAATGTATCTGACATCCAGCTTCACGCAGGAACTTTCTTTTCTTTTACCCCCTACACCCTTTTCTCGACTGCTTCAATAATGTATGGATGGACGCACGACTGTAAAAAGAGGAGGATAGGAATAGACAGTGCAGGAGGAGGAGGAGGAGGAGGAGGAAGCGGTGACTGCGGCACGCTGCTGTTGGATGGTGCGATGGGGGGTACACACACGCACGCGCACACACACACACACA